>NW_006256885.1:3310292-3494062 GCF_000478725.1 Eutrema salsugineum
AACCCAATTTAGTTTGTTTGTGGTCTTTGTATTTTGATGTAGTTTAACTCTCAGGTGCAACCCGGACAAGTTGGTACAACTAAGTTATGTTTAGAGTTCTTTTGGATTTTGCATTTTTTGGGACAACTGGACAAGTTGGTACAACTACGTTATGTTTTTTTGTATTTTAATGTAGTTTAACTCTCAGGTGCAACCGGACAAGTTGGTACAACTAAGTTATGTTTAAAGTTTTTTTGGATTTTGCATTTTTTGGGACAACTGGACAAGTAGGTACAACTACGTTATGTTTTTTTGTATTTTGATGTAGTTTAACTCTCAGGTGCAACCGGACAAGTTGGTACAACTAAGTTATGTTTAGAGTTTTTTTGGATTTTGAATTTTTTGGGACAACTGGACAAGTTGGTACAACTACGTTATGTTTTTTTGTATTTCTTATATGTACTGGATTTCTGGACAAGTTGGTACAACTACGTAAGGTTTCTTGTTAACCTAACAAATTAAACCAAATGATACATGTAACTCTTTGATATTATCGGTTTGTTGAAACAATGTATGGGTTTCACATCAACATCCTCATATGATACATGTAACTCTTTCATAATGGAGCATCTTACAAAGGGTAAAACAAAATTTATATGATTTTGATCAAATTTCCTTGCAATGTAATAGTAAATAGTAACCATGAGTCTATCGTCCCCTGGACAACTATTAAATACAGATTTATGTTACCGGACAAGTAGAATAATCAAAATGGACAACTATGACCAATTTTGGACAATAGGACGTATCGGTACAACTATGTGTTATTTTCGGTATTGAGCGCGTTAAGCACATGTTAAATTAATATTTGCGGCGCCGCCATATATTAGAATGAAACTCAGCGTTTTGATCAGTAGGCTCGCTCCTTTATAAGGAATTCTTAGAGAAGAAAAAACAGAATTTCCCCCAAATCGAAATCTAGGGTTTAGCGGCCGCCGCTGGACAACAAGATGCCAAGCTACAGTTCGGGTTCTTCTTCTTCTAGGCACTCGTGGGATAGTTCATATTACCGAGCTGATGGAGAAGATGGTATGAGAGAATCGTGTTGGTGTGGTCTCCTGATGGTTATCAGGGATTCGAAGTCAGAAGCCACCCGAGGAAGAAAAATGTACACTTGCCCAGATTAGACATTTGAGGTAAAAACTTTTGGATTTTAGGTTATTTCTACAATTTTAGATTTAGATGAATTTTATTTTAGGGTTTAGAATATGGCGAATTTACTGATTTTCGCTTCACTATTATAAGAGGCCTTGCCTGAATCATAACCACATATGGATATGGTGGGAGGACGCGGTTACAGAAGAGCTATCAACTCTGAAAATTCGAGTTGATAATGCCACATCTGGGATGCAAAGTTTGCATAACATGGGAGTTGTCCGAAACTGCCTTCTTGAGACTAGCTCGTTTGAGACACATCAATCCGAAATTAGGCAACTCAGAGAGCAACTATCTGGGATGGAAAGAGAGATTGGAAGGATGAAGGAATTGATTGCCAACCGAGGTGATGGATATGTGATAATCGCTTTTTTCATGTTGTTTGCTGTGTTTTCATATCTTTTCAAGTAGAATTTTGTATTGTTCAGGGGTTTGGATTTGGATTCCCCCTACTATGTCTATATATGCTTATTGTTGTCCCAGTTATTGTTCCAGTTGTCCAAACATTAATAATTGTCCTTGTTGTCCAATGTTATCATTATGTTTAATAATTGTCCCTGTTGTCTTAGTTGTCCACATACCAAAATTAAATTACAACTATTAGTTGTCCTATTTGTCCGAGTTGTCCACAGACCAAAATTAAATTACAACTATTAGTTGTCCTATTTGTCCGAGTTGTCCACATACCAAAATTAAATTACAACTATAGTTGTCCTATTGTCCGAGTTGTCCACATACCAAAATTAAATTACATACTAATAGTGTCCAACCTAACCCCATAAATATCCCAAAAGCATAAGTTATCAAAAGCATAAGTTATCAAATAAGTATCAAATAAGCCATATCCAAAAGCATAAGATATCAAATAAACATAAGTTCATAAGAGCATAAGTTATCCTAAAACCATAAGTTATCAAATAAGTTATCAGTTCTTCTTCTTCTTAGCCAGTCTCTCTTCAGTAAAAGGGGATGACACATGTCTGGATTTAGCTTGGGTTCTCTTAGGGCGTTGTGGGACCTCGCTTGGGCCCTCGCTTGGTTGAGGTTTCTTCCTATAGCCTTTCTTCGTCCTCTTAAATGGTCCTTTGCCCGGTTCGTATACAATGAGTCTCATTGCCTCTCTGTGTTCTTCCATTGTCGGTGAACGTGGTGCGTATAAGGAGGGACCTGGTGCAAGAGGTGTGGTGGCAACAGCTGGAGGATCGGGTACAAGTGGAGAGTGCTCTGAGGCTGGTGGCGCTGGTGGCGCTGGTGATCGTGTTGGACTCGGCGAGTGGACTGGTGAGCATGGTCGTGATGTATCGGAGACTCGTCCTGATGGATGTACCATCCCCTCAAGAGTTTTCAATCTTCTATCCATTCCTTCTACCTTCTCTACAATCTCCTCTTGCTTCTTCTCCATTGACGCCTTCAGCTCCACCAATGACGCCTTCAGCTCCACCAATGACACATTCAGCTGAGCCACTGATATGGGCTCATCTTCCCTTGGTTCCATAGCAGGGACTTGAACCTGAGAAGCAATATCAGCCTCATACAGCTCTCTCCAAACAATCTTTTTCTTCTTATTGGTTAAGTAATCCATCCAGCCCTCAATGGTTATGTCAATATATCCGATACCATCATCGAATCCAGGATCTGCGATCTCAGCCAAAAGCTCTTCTTCATCCGAGTCAGCCTCCAAAATGCTACTAATGTCCTGATAATATCAACAAATACCACTTATTACATTTCATCACCAACCATGTTTAATATCAAGCTAATAGCAATAATCAAAAAATCACTGACCTCAGCACTAGTGCCAATAGCTTGGTTGATGTAATCCAAAGGAATACCTCTCATGGCTACATCAGTGAACCTATGCTTGCAAATCCTTGGACAGTTAGGCTCAGCATGGACAGCTACACGAAACCTCTTTCCCAGACTTGGAATGCACTCAAACGCAAGAATCTACAAAGTCAAAACATAAATCAATCTGAATATTTGTCCCAGTTGTCCTAGTTGTCCACATACCAAATTAAATTACAACTAAATAGTTGTCCCATTTGTCCGAGTTGTCCACATACCTGAAATTAAATTACTAACTAAATAGTTGTCCCATTTGTCCGAGTTGTCCACATACCAAATTAAATTACAAACTAAATAGTTATCCTACTTGTCCATGTTGTCCATCGACCTAACATATATTAATCTAAAAAGTTGTCCTAGTCGTCCACATACCAAACAGATAATCTATTAACAAAGACATACCTGTAGAGGAAGAATGAAACCACCGATTGTGCATTCAGCTCCTTTAGGCTTTACGCTGCCATTGAGCTTAGTAACCACACGCTGGATCTCCCTTATAGTCTCGTCAAACGTGTAACACCCCCAAGGAAACGTTTTGCACAGCTTCAGATCTCCGGCTGCTGCGAGCAAGAATGGGTCAATGTTTCCGTCAAGCTTTGACTTCGCCTTCAATACTTTGCATAGAAACAAAAGTAGTGCCATCCTCTTCCTGTCCAAAGAGGGTTCCTTCATTTCTGCTAGCTTTGCTTCCACTTCTCCGATCTTGATTTTGTCATCCCTGCCAAAATGCTTTTTTACAAAGTTCAGCTTACCCAACTTCTTATAATTCGCAGGGTATTCATGGCAGTCAAGACCACATAGCAGTGCATGCTCCCTCAAAGAGTATCGAATAGGCGCTCCATTTACCACAAACCACGCCTCATTTTGCTTCTCAGTATAAGCTGTGTGAAGAAGAAGCATCCACAACCCTTGAATCATATGATTTGGCTCCTTATACATATGAAACAGGTGCTTGAATTGGGGATGCGATTTGAACCACTCCATCTCTTCAGGTAGCTCCCCGATCACATCAAGTACACTCTTAACTGCACATCTTGTAATTATCTTACACGCCTTGCTATATTCGCTTGGACCAAAATAAAGCTTCTCAGGCCCCATTGGCATCATTTCATCATCGGCATCCTGAATTTCAGAAGAGTAATATAAATTAGTTAAACTTGTTGTCCCAATTGTCCATAAAAACCTATATATATTAGTCCGACAAGTTGTCCCAGTTGTCCAATAAATACTGTAAACGAGTAATTGTCTCAGTTGTCCACACACGTTCAATAATTCTAAGTTGTCCCAGTTGTCCTATACACTATAACTATATGTTGTCCCAGTTGTCCTAATACCAAAAAAATCTTAAGCCACAAAATTGTCCTATTTGTCCGCAGCCCAAACATACGTGTTACTACATAGTTGTCCTAGTTGTCTACATACCAAACAGACAATAATCTACAATATTACCAAGGATGGGAGTCTAAAACGTACCTCTTTCATTCCTCCTTCCTCCTCTAGCATTTCTCCTTCCTCTTCGTTGACATTGGCTGGCGCTTCATCCTTCTCTTCTTGGTTCTCTTCCGCTTCCTCTTCCTCTTGCGCAGGCGCAGTACCATCTTCCTCTTCACCTCCTATCGCCTCTTCCTCTTGGTTGGGTTCCTCTTCGTTCTCTTCCTCTTTCTCTTCCTCATTGTTCTCTTCCTCTTCCTCATCGTTCTCTTCCTCTTTCTCTTCCTCATTGTTCTCTTCCTCATTGTTCTCTTCCTCTTCCTCATTGTTCTCTTCCTTTTCCTCTTGGTTCTCTTCCACTTCCTCTTTGTTTTCCTTATCATTTTCCTTCTCCTCTGCTACATCTTCTCCTGCTAATTCCCCGTCACCATCGTTTGTCGTTGGTGTGGCCATGCTCATTTCGGCGTTCTCAATTTCAGGATGATTCTCGATTTGTGGGTCTGCGATTTCCTCCGCAGCCCTTCCTTCCCGCCGGGGTTCCTCAATTTCCGTCGGAGTTGGGTTCCCTTCCGCCGGATTGTTAGGGTTCCCGTTTTCTGGGTCTTCAATTTCAGCCGCATTTCCTTCCGGCCGACTTTCAGGTCTCTCTTTTTCGTTTTCCGGCGGGTTTTGGACTTCCGCCGCTGAAGAAGAAGACTCATACACTTGACCTTTGTTTCTCACCTTCGCCATAAATCGGAGATTCGAGATTCACCCTTTTCGCGATTTTCGCCAGAAGAAAACGATTCTACAAGTTTATAAAGCCCTAGTGCTTTAACGGTTTTGCTGTGTTTTCGCGAATCGGTTTCTCAAAGAAGTGTGAATGAAGAAGTGAGAATGAAGAAGAAGGTTTCGTTCCAAATAAATGAAAAGAAAAGGAAGAGAAAAGAGGAAAACCTAGAAAATGAAAAGAAAAAACGGTTTTCATAAATATTTAATTCAAATAATTAAAATAATTTTGAATGGGTCGGGTTAATGGATTAACCGAAACTAGATGGGTTTGACCCTGATTTTACTGTAAATAAATCGAAATATCAAGGAAAGGGTAGGTTTTTCCAGGGTTTTGGATTTAAACAAAAATTAAAATTAAATTAATTATTACAATTATGGCATTTTGGCCTTTTTTCTACATTATGGCATTTTAATCAATGGCCAATATGTCATAATTTAGAAAAGAAAAATCTATTGTGCCATAAAGGAGTCTAGATGCCATAATGTATATGCAATTCCGATTTTGCCCTTAATGAAATAATGTTGTGGCATCTTTGATTTTACCCAAAATTAATGTTTAAATAAATTCATAATTAATATATTAAAATTAAAACGAAAATTAATAAAAATATGATTTTCTTTCTAATTTTTCTCTTCTTCTTCAACCTCAAATCTGCTAAATCTCATTCTTGTTGTTGAACCTTCTCATCCTCCTCTTCCTCTTCCTCTTCCTCCTCTTCTGCTGCAAACAATTCATTGTTCTTAACTCTTTTTTATTCTGCCATTGTTGAAGCTTTAAAACTGGGTAGATTGTTCTTATTTCAGAATTTAGGGATTTCAAAATTTAGAGATTGAATTTGCAAAATTTGCTTGTTTTGGTAACCAGATTCGGTTGGGAAACAAGTTTTATATGAAGATTAGATCTTTACATTGGTGATTTGTCAAGTTTAGTTGTTAAATCATAGTGATTTTTAGGTAGTTTAGAATTGAAATCCGAGTTCATTACCAAATTTGCAGAGGAGGACAACTGGTACAAATGGTACAACTAAGAGATAGAGGACAACTGGTACAAATGGTACAACTAAGAGATAGAGGACAACTGGTACAAATGGTATAACTAAGAGGTGAGGACAACTGGTACAAATGGTACAACTCATAGATAGAAGACAACTGGAATAATTGTTAACTGAGTATTTTTTTTATTCTATGTTTATGAGATAATGAACATCAGCCACACAAACATTTTAATAGATTTCAAGAAATTTCATCTATGTTATATCATTTACTATCTCATATTTAGAGCATATAACTTATTTCATCTATGTTATGTTGTTAATCATGTTATGAAACAAAAAAGAAAAAATATATGATTTTACATAACTTGTAATATGAAAACCTCGTAAATAAAAATTAATGGTTGAAAATCAATGTAAACGCTAAAATCTCAAAAAAACAATTATTAAGATTTTCAGACAACTAGACAATTAGGTACAATTATGTAGAAAAATTGATTGTGCACATAGGTGTATGTGTTACTTTGACAAACATCTCGACACTTAGGAAAATCAATCTAGTCTAGAAGATTTCATTTTTGGCTGAAAATGCTTTATGAATAGAAATAAACAAGGTACAACTGGACATGTATGTACAACTATATGCAATTTTGTGGAAGTGAATAAGGAAGGGACAACTGGACAAGTAAGGATAACTTTATGCAACTCCTTAATCTTTTTAAAATTAATAATATATAAAGAAAAAATATACTTAAGAAATGCAAACATGTCTTAAACTATAAGGAACAATATTAATAACATGGATAAAATAAAATTATCATTTTCCTAATATATATTATTGGTTTCATATCAAACATCCCTTATGATACAAGGAAAACTTTCATAATGTTAACAATCTTTTGATGGAAAAGATGCAAATACATGATTTTGCGTAATTTGTGTTATGAAAACCTTGTAAATGAACTGCAATAGTCGAAAATCATGTGGACAACTACAAAATAATAATTTATATTTCAGGACAACTGGAAAAATGCTAAAATCGTCAAAGGACAACTATGAAAAATTTTGGACAACCGGACAATTAGGTACAACTATGGATAAAATTGACGGCGTACGTGGTATTTTGACTGCGCACATGTCTATTTTTGTTGGGGCACGTGTTCTCTAGCTTCGTGGATGTGAATAAGCAAAAGACAACTGGACAAGTAAGGATAACTTTATACAACTTCGTGGATGTGAATAGTTATACTTAGTTGTCCATAGTTGTACTTAGTTGTACCATAGAAGTTAGATCATGAAACTTCTATATTTGTACTTAATTATGATTTTGCATAAATTTTAGTATGAAAATATTGTAAATAGACTTCAGTAGTCGAAAGTAATGTGGACAACTACAAAAAAATAATTTATATTAAGGAACAACTGGAAAAAATGTATTAACACTACAATTAAAATATAGTTGTCCCGAGTTGCACCTAGTTGTCCTAGAAAAATTCATAAGGTAATTGTACCTAGTTGCACTTAGTTGCTCTGGAGAAATTCATTAAGTAATTGCACCAAGTTGCACCTAGTTGTCCTGAAGAAATTAAAAATATTAATGCAAGAAATCAAATATTTCCAAAATAAAAATAACTCCAAAATAAATAGTAATGCAAGAAATCAAAGAAATCAAAGAAATTCAAAAAATTCAAAATATAAATAACTCCAAAATAAATAGTAATGCAAGAAATCTAAGAAATCTAAGAAATCCAAAATACAAATAACTTCAAAATACTCTTGTACACTCTAAGACTAAAATAAGTTGAATCGTTCATTTAGCTGTACCTTGTTTTTAAATTAAATAGTTACAGATAATTGTATATACGTGTCTAACTGTACATTGTTTATCCTTATTGGAAAAGATTTTCTCTGCTAAAATGAATAATGTGGATATCCAGAATGAATATTTCTCAGCTAAAATGTAATTTTTTAGCTAAAATAAAATATTTTCGGATAAAACAAACCCGAAAACATACACAAATTAAGTTTACATGCTACTTTTGCTCTGAAACCACTTATCTAATTTATTATCCATTTTTCGTCTTTCAGCAACGTTTTTTGGAGAATAAAGCCCATTTTTTTATTTTTGTTTTGGTGTAATTCAGCAGTAAGACAAACAATTCTTGTATATTATCAGAAATACTCCACTTAGTTTTATTTATGTGTGCAATTCATTCTCCATATAAATTATCTACTTCAAAGCTGTTTAGTTTCATATATCGCAATATTCTTACATACAGTATTTTATCTACTAATATCGAATAAGCTATCTATTCCAAATTTGAGGTATTAAATGATATAAAATCTATTGAATTGTTTGTGTGGCTGATGTTCATTTCTTGAAAATATAATAAAAATTTTCCAATTAACAATTATTCAAGCTGTCTTAGTACTATCCATTTGTACTAGTTATCCTGTATCTCACAGTTGTACTAGTTATATTAGTTGTTCTCTTATCTCTTAGTTGTACCATTCGTATCAATTGTCATTCTCTACAGATTTGGTGATGAACTCAGGTATAATTATAATTTACCTAAGAATCACTATGATTCAACAACTATATTTAAGAAATTATCCATGCAAATACCTAATCGTCACATAAAACTAGATTACCAACCCGATTTGCAATTATTATAAAAGTATTTTCAATCAGCAATTATTTAAGTTGTCTTAGTTATCTATTTGTACCAGTTGTCCTCTATCTCATAGTTGTACCAGTTGTACTAGTTGTCATATATCTCTTAGTTGTACCATTCGTACCAGTTGTCCTCCTCTGCAGATTTGGTGATGAACTCGGGTTTTATTCCAATTTTCTTAAGAATCACTACGATTCAACAACTATATTCGATAAATTACCTATAAAAAAACCTAATTGTCACATAAATCTGGGTTACTAACCCGATTTGCATAATGAACAAACAATTTTGGTATATTAATCCCTAAATTGTGAAATCTCTAAATCTCCAAATAAAAACATAATTGGGTTTTGAAGTTTTAACAATGGTGGTGAGGAGAGGGGATAAAGATAAGAAACTGATTGCAGAGGATGAAGAGGAAAAGTTTGGATGATAAAGATGTAATTTTGATGATTTTTGGAATTTTTAGTCGAAATAACGATGATGAAGATGAGTAGAAAAAAAAAATTAAGAATAATTAAAAACAAGAATTAAAAAAATTAAAAAAATTGCTGGAGAAGAGAGAAAAAATTTAGATAATTAATAAATAAAAAATAAAATATGTTAGTAGGTGGGTCTCAAAAAAAGTGGATATGATCCTGGTTTTATTGTAATTATAAGAGATAACAAGGAGAAGGAAAGACTTTCCACAGTTTTCTTTATTAAAAAAAATCGAAATAAAATTCATTTTAGAATTATGGAGTTTGAGCCAACTTTTTTCTGGATTATGTCATTTTAGCCTCTCGCTCGCCATCTGCTCGTTCCTCTGTAATAAATCTGTTTTGATCCGATCAGACGGTTGAGTCTGCAATATCTCTGGAAGACTGTTCATAACTATCATCTTCCACCACGAGCGGCCGTGTATCCGCCGCAGGATCGTATCCCTGAACGATAAGCACCGACGCGGTTTTCGAAAACTCCGATGACGACAACAAACGTCCAACTGGTCCTAACTCAGGACAATCTGTACTGTTAACCAACGAAGCAACCGCAGCGTTTCTCCCGACGACGAACAGATTGCATTTGCTCATCGCTTTAAGCGTCGCGGTCACATCGTCTTTGCTCTCAACGACTCTCTCCTCGTAAGCACAAGACTCATTCCCTCTTGGATCGTTCATCAACTCCCTCAAAAACTCTTCGTCGACCTCTTTCTCTTTCTTCTCCTTCTCGTCTTCTTCGCCTCCATCGAACCTCTTCAATGTCCCTCCTCTCGCAGCTGCGAATTTGAGAACGGTTAGTGTGATCCCTGGATGCTCCATCATCTTCATCCCGTAGGCCAGAGCTTCTCTGTCGTCTAGGCCTCCGAAAAACGGAACCACAACTTTGTAAGCAACTTCGCTGGCTACGACCTGTGAGGTTCCTCCGAGTCCTCTGTCCACGAGAATCCCCACGGAGCAAGGAGCACGTTGCAAGACCCGTTGGTTCACTACATGGAACCCATGTCCTATCGACTCCATCGATCCGTCCACTCGTTGATGCTTGTGAAACGGAAGCAGAATCATCGCCACTCGTTTCTGATGCGCGCTTGTGCATATGTCCTCGTGGATGCTTTTCAGGTCAGAGATTGCAGTCATTGGTCTAACCGCTACAGCTCGGAGATGCTGGTAAGCCTCGAAGGCAATCACCATTTGATCAGCTGATCTCTCGATCTTGTTCCAGATTGGTAGTCCGTTGTTCCGAGCTTTGTGAACCATCGCGATCGCTGATGACCTCTCAGAGAGCTCCATTAGATGCATGGCGTAAACACAGAGACGTCCCTTCTGGCCTGTTCCTCTTGACGATTCGATCAGATTGATCAGTGTAGGGATGTTTCGGGTGCTGTGGAAGCAAGCAAGTATACGTAGCTCGGAATCATGATCTTTTCTTTGGATTGTTCTATGCTTGTATGGTGCTCCTTTTCTTGCAGGCTTGTAAATCGCCATCAAAAGTGGAGTTGTGATGAAAGTTGTGAACAATGCCATTAGGACTAAGATCGCAAACGCTTGATCATTCAGCACCTGCTCACAATAAAAATTCGTTAGTTAGATTACTCAAAGAGTTTTTAACATTTTTGCTTAGTCATATATATTATGGCGTTTCACTAAATTAATCTGTACCTTGCGGTCCTTGCCAATGTTTAGAACAATGAGCTCTACTAAACCTTTGGTGTTCATAAGGACTCCAAGTGCCATGGCTTCTCTGAAAGGAACCTTGCAGAGCAACGAGGCACCAACGGTTCCTACAATCTTCCCGAAACAAGTGGTGAGTATTACAAGAGCTAGAAGTCCCCATGATTGCGCTCCCCTTATCGTTGTTACATCAGTTTTGAGACCGCTAGATGCAAAATAAAGCGGTAGAAGAAGCCCTGAGACAAGATCCTCTATCTTCTCAGTCAAAACTCTGCAAAACGGTCCTTCTTTAGGAGTTACAATACCTATGACAAACGCCCCGAACAGCGCGTGTATCCCAATAGTGTCTGTCAAAAAGCTTGCCGCTAAAACCAAGGTTAGAGTGACACAGACATATAGTTCCTTCACAGGCTCTCCTTCAGGACATCGTCTAGCCATATAAGCAAGCAGAGGTTTGATTGCCACAACTGCAAAGATCACAAATCCAGATCCACAAAGAAGAACCCAAAGAGGTACTAGAGGAGAACTATCATCTCCTGAGAGAGCAATCGCAAGCGCAAGGAGTATCCAAGCTGCAACATCATTCACTCCCGCTGCAGACATCGCCATACGTCCAATGTCGGTTGTTAGAAGCTTTAGCTCAGCTAGGATACGAGCAAGCACAGGGAAGGCAGTGATTGATAAGGCAACACCCATGAAGACTATAAATGGAAGCTGATGGACTCCTTTGCTTATGGTGGAGCTGAGAACAAAAGACGTGCCTACACCCATTATGAATGGAAGTGAGATCCCAGCTACGGCTATCAATAGTGATTTCTTTCCTGTTTTTCTGATGGCTGAAAAGTCAAGCTCAAGCCCAACTAGAAACAAGAAAAACAAAAGACCGATGTTTGCAAGCGTGTCTAAAACGGTCATGCTCTTCTTTGGGAAGATGGTGTCAAGATACACCTTGCTTCGTCCCAGAGCAGTAGGTCCAAGCAGTATCCCTCCCTGCAAAACCATCCATTTTAATCTCATACTATGTGATATAAATTATCACTGAAAAAGATGGATATCGAAGGAAAACTCACAATGATCTCAGCAATGACCCGTGGTTGTTTGAGAGGTTTTAGCAAGTAAGCTAACAGCCTTGTAAACACAACCACCAAGCAGATCTGTAGGATGATCAGAGGAAGTGCGAAATCAAGAGGGCTTTCGTTTTGAAAGGCTCCATTAGAAGTAGCCTTCATTGGACCCGGGCAATGCCCTGTAACATTGGTGCTGGCCATCCTAGTCGAGATCTAACTTTACGGGTTGATGGATCGGTCGTGAAACGAGGACACTGCTTCAACCTTTCAAGAATGCCTTGGCTGCTCCCTCATTGCATCGCCGAGCGAGGAATGAGACTTGAACAGGAGGAGAAAGGAAACCGGATTTATTCAGTTATGTCTCTGTTTGTCATAAATAGAATCCACTTCAACAAGTGAGGATATTAAAAGGGAGAAACAGAAAACTATTAAACTAAAAATGTCGATATTGCTAATAATAGGAGGACGAGACTGAGGAGGGCATACCATCTCCAGGGTGGGCATACACCTCGCACCTTTTCTATTTATAGGCTGTCAGTTACTTAACTTCCAACCAAATCGCATCTCTCCTTCACAGATATGAACTGCTTACTCTGCGCCGTCGTTTTCGTCTCTGTTTTGTCCTTTTGTTTCTAAATTTGCAAGCACTTGTTCATGCCTCCTTGGATATGAGCATTTTGATGTCTTGTATGAATCAGACAGATAATATAGAATACACAATATGTAAACATTCATGAGATGCATAAAATAGTAAAAACAACTGAACACACTATAGAGGACAAGGCCAACACTGTTACAGGCTGACTAATCTACATTTCAACCCAATCATGATTTATCTCTGCATTCAAATTTCCCAGAAGAAAACAACAGTTAAAACTGAAGACCGTGTTCCCGTTGTGAAGGTAAAGGTAACCACCACGGCCTCTATGCGTCCGTGGTAAAGGTAACCACCACGGCCTTTGTGATCCCTTTCTCCGCACAGAATTTGCTATAGTTTGGCCAACTTTCTTCGCCACCTCCTACTCAATTCCAAAGCGATTCAACTTTAAACAGTGTTTGTCTCATTCACCCATAAACAAAGGAGATCAAGATATGTAAATTGTGTAGACAGGTTGCAGTTAAATTCATGGCCTAGGGGTAATGAAGAACTTACAATGGTGGGACCAGCTGTGTAGTCAAACTCGTCAGAGACAGGTTTCTGCTTGGTTGAAGCTGAAGCTAGAGTGTGCATCTTGGTATCATCAATCACTTGAACGTAAATATGCTTGTTTGAGCAAAGAGCCTTGGCCTCTCAGGTGTACCACTGATCTAAGGGAACAACAGTTATAGATTCATGGAAACTAGATCATTGCTTTAGAGAGGTGTTTGTATAAAGAGAACTTGCTAAAGAGAGAAAGGTATCAAACTCACAAAGAACCCAGAAACAGAAAAGCATCAGAAGTCCATTCAACTTAGGCCTAAATTTACCCTTTTTCAGTAACCGGAAAACTTAAATCTTTCAAACGCTGGAGATTCACTGATGGATGATCAAGTATATACTTTAATTTGTGAAAGTCATCAAGGACCAGTTCACCTGGAACCAAAACTTTAACAACAAAAGAGAAGACATACAGGTTGAAAAAAACTACAACTAAGCCCTCTAATCATATGCCAATGCATTTTGAATGATTCAGCTAAGCTTCATTCACAGTTCTTCCTCAGCTCTAAGTATGCTTCCACAGATCAACTAAACCTCTCTACTCTTCGACGGCGCAGCTCATCTAAAGGGAGATCACTAGAAGAAGACTGTGCTGGTCCCTGATTCACTGACCATCCGTTTCCTCTAGCTCGCCCCGAGCCACACATCTCACAAACACTTTGCCAACCAGAATTGTCATATGTACACGACTGGCATCTCCAGATACCAGGTCCTGCAATCCCAGTCTGCCCTCTTCCCACTCTTCCTCTCCCTGAAATCCTCCTCCTCCGAGACCTAACCATACTGTTCAGAAACCTCAAGGGCCAAGTCACCGCTCGGGTGACACCTTGAACCACCATGGTCACAGGATCTGAGCCTGAGTGAGAACCCTTCAGGTTCATGTATAGAATACCAGCAAGGATTCCACCTAAATGCCCAAGAAACGAAGCGCTCGGTACAAACATCTGCACAAGAATCAGCTCTGCCCAAGCAGCGTACTTTGTTGGAACTAGGATGCCATAAACGCTGGTGTAATCCTCAGCCTGAGCATTGAGAACAACTTTCAAAGCAAAGAGGACGCCCGAGAATCCGACGGAGTACTCTTGGTAATAGGCTCTTTCGTAGTCGAAGAATAAGTGGAGGGATTTAGCCAAGAGCAATGTTACTCCTTGGGACATACCAAGAAGCGCAAAGACCATTGAAGCAAACTCGCTGCTTCCCATGGATGTCTCGAGCTTGATACCTTTCCAGAGAAGGGACATCATGTTGTAGACTAGGTGAGGCTCGTTGAGATGGTAGAACGCTGATAGAAAGAAGCGTTTCAAGTCCTTGTGCTGTTCAACAAAGACACAGCAATCAAACAAGATATCAGAGAATAGAATAAGTTGAGAAAGATCAAATGCGTATGTTGATACCCAAATTCTTTTTCTTTGCGAATTAACGAGCTTGAAACCAAAAGACTCATGAGAATTTTCTAGATCAGCAGAGTCAAAGCACAAACTGTGAATTCTTCTAAGGTCAAGCTACTTTCTCGAAGAACAAAAATCCCGAATTCTCCAGAAACTGCTAAAAGAATTCTAGAGAAAAGAATACATTACAGAAATCGAATTCCAGATCGACATCGGCGAAATTGCAATTACGAGTGAGCAATCGATTTCTAAAAGAAAACAATCGCGAAATAAGAAATTGAGGAGGTTACCTTGAGGATGAGGTTGGGATTGAACCAGACCTCACTGATGTGAGGGATAAGCGGATCGACAAACGCCGGCCTGAGATAGACGAGAGTGTTCGCGGCCAATAGACCCGCCGTCACCGGCGGTTTCCACGGCAGCCTATAGTACTCCGCGACGGCGCTAAGCGCCAGCAGAGGCAGCATCCCTCCGGTTCCTCTTCTACTCCCTTCCCCAAAATTCGCCATTGCTTCCAAATGATTCTTTCCTTGTGATCTTCAAAATCAAATTCCTAAAGTAATTAATCTGAAGGGAATCTATTTACACACATACTGTATATATATATATATATACTGTATATAGCAGCTTGGACTATACGAAAACAATTCACCAGACGCTTCGTTTCATTCACATAGAACACGTGGGACCCACCGTGACATTTGAATACCGCTTTAGAAGCCTAATTAAGTCATCTAATCTTATTCCAAAATCTCTCAATCACATTTTAATCCATGGAGAGAAAATTCAAAATTTTGGAGACAGCAGTGTCACAGTGAGTCAGTAATGCTCAAATTGAATGTTGTTCGAACAAAAACTGTATATGAATAACACACACAAAGAGAGATAATCATACAACATTAAACAATGGATTATTCTAAAGGGCTCTTCTCTCTCTCTCTCTTTTTCTCTTAGTGATTGTCATCAGCTTTAGGCCTAGAGTTAATAAGCATTTTGCGAAGCATTGTGTTCTCGTTCATCAAAGTAGAAATCTTCTCTTCAAGCTGATCATTGTTGTTCTGCAACTCGTTAGCTCTTGATTCCAAATCACTCACATACACTTTCTTTCTCTCCCTCGCTTGTTGTGCTGATACTCTGTTCCTCAACAATCTGAAATTCCAAGAACAAAAACCACATTCATCACTCTCTGTTTCACATTTCAATTTCACAGCTTCAGTATTGGCTCATTAATTTACCTTTTGAGGCTTCTGTATTCTTTATCGACTGGGTTTCGTCCACGGCGGCGCTTGGCGGCTGAGATTCCGTTCTGGGTCTGGTCAATCTCTGGATTGTTGATTCCGTCCTCTGCGCTGCTACTTTGAACACCTGTCGATCCAGCTGCTTCCATGTCTGGAACCATCAACAACTCCTCATCACTCTCCTCTGTAAATTATACAGACCAATTATATCTCAGATTCTCTAAAACAAAAAATAAACAAATATTAAATACAAATAAACAGCTACCAGTTTTGTGCTTCTTGGGAGAAGAAGACGAACTCGAGTTCCCATTGGGTCGTTGAAGAGACATCAATTTATTATATTTGTCTTTTGAGATTTTGCTGATGACCAGAGTAGAGATGTAAGAGGTTGAAGAGAATATCGGACCAAAGCAAATTGCTTCCTTTTTTTTCTTCTTCTTTGGGACCACTCAAAGTCTTAAACCCAATCAAACACCATATACGGTTTACTCTGCAACTCGTTTTTGACGAAAAATCTTTGAAAAGTTTTGATTGGGCTATAAATGAACACGTAGGTTTATGCAACACCACAAATGCAACAGTTGCAATCCAATGGTCGAAACTAGCGGAGCATATATATATTATATATAATGTATCTCCGTTTTCTTTTCCACTATACCATATTGAAATTTTTATACTAATTGATTCTTCTTCTGTTCATGATTTTCTTTGGGAAACAACCTTTATTGACAGAGAGCGTGTGGTCTTAAGACAATAATTACTGTCTACAACAATACAAACGTACTTGCAGACAAAGTCAGAGACTATTTGTGTATCTATTTGCATGGCCTAGGCATGCACTAACTCATCATGTAGTTATACCTCGTTTCTATTCCTTGCTTTAAATACTATTCTAACTCAACTTTCCCCATAAGATTACATGCAACATTTATCTTACTTTTGAATACTACTAGTACTCAGATCAGAACCGTTGCATTCCCTTATTCAAAAAAGACATTTGCTTTAAGCCACTAACAAAATTTCAAAAATTAAAGGCCACATCTTTGTAACGTGTAGTTTAATTAATAGGTTAAATTAACTTTTATACGTGGTTTTAACCATTATAAGTAGATTGTATGATTAAATTTTAGGATTTTAAACAAAATATCATACACTTACATCTATATACTTATATCATTATACTAATACATATATAACTAGAATAAATAACTAAATTATTACTTTAAAATAGAATTTAGTTTATAATAATATATAAAATTATTAATAAAAAGTTTAAACCAAAAAAAAAACAAAAAATTAAAATTTGCCTTACACCTCTATAAATCTAGACACGTACTGATTCAGATAAATATTTTAGGCCAAAATCCAAACTATTCCTCGTTATCCATATAAATGCGGATATTTTTGTCGCTTAAGACAATCCATAACAATTCTCGTAGATTGTGAAACTCATTATATCATCTTTACCCATATGAGTATATGACAAGTGTTAACAGAGTATTCTCACTAATAACAAGTCCTCTATACACTCGAACAAACCATTAAGATAATATATGTATGTGACTGTGAATTGTAGACTTTAAATATAAGTTTACGATGTTACCAGTTAAAACTTGATGTTTTGAAAATGTTTTTTTGTCTTTAGAATTTTTTTTTTCCACTAATTTAGAAGTTTCGAGCATTTGATCCGAAATTGATCATGGCCACGGAACTGAAGAGTGAAGACTGTTTATATATTTAGTCCCTTCCTTAATGTTGAGACTCGAACCTGTGACCAGAACCGGCCTAAATCAAAGGGGACGACAAAGTTTGGGATATTCCATTCGAGCTTTTAGGATCATCATTTAAGTAAAAGATCTGATAGATCTGTCGGTAATGGAGTTATTAATGCTGGTTGAAAATCATCCTCTTCAGCACTCTTACAATATATAATACAAGAACAGATACAAAACAAATTATAAAAAAAAAACTATATTTCTAGATTAAGGACTAGCTAATACACAAAATAACACTTGTAGCCTGTCGACGGATCTATATATCTTCCCGGACCCATTACCGACCTTTGGTTTGTGGCTTTGTGCTCTTTTTATTCGTTTCTTCTTTAAAATGGATCATGACTCATGAGTGGTGAGTATGTCTATCACTTGAAGGGACCCCGTGGCTTAACATCAACTAAAATAATTTGATGTCACTTTTTTTGACGAAGTACTATCCAAATGATTGATTTTTCATCAGCAGCTAGCAAACATTCATTTTGTTTGTAGGACTATATATGATTTGATTATATGAAGTTGTACGCAAACGTGGAGATATGATTGCATCTTTGTCTATGCATGAACATGCCACGTTAATTTTGGAGTACATTTCATGATAATGATCTCTCTTGCTACAACTTTTTGGTACAGTACTATTGCATGCCTCTCTCTATATATTACTTTGATAAAACGTTTAATCTACGATGGTTACGAGTAATCAAGCTACAAACTCTGGTGATTTTTTTATTTTTACTTTCTTGTTGACATTCTCAGTCCTAGGACATTAATAGTTAAGGCAAAAAAAATTGAACTACTTCTTAGATTTTTTTTTTTTAAAAGGACATGCAATAGGGTTTTTGATTTTTATTGTTCTTACTGATGAGTTATATCGACGAAAACAAATGACAAAACTCTTATAAATCCAGATATGCATATGAGGGATAACTCCATGGACATATATTAGACTTAAATTATGACAAGAATAAAGTGGATTAGACATTCATCATTAGACTACTAGACATTATAAAGTTAACTATATCGAAATTCTCGCAAGAAGGATCCCTAGAGACCAGACATGCATGTCCAAAGACAGATCGTATAATAACTCATATATATAGGAGTCTTATCGATCCAACATCCAAGGTAGGCTTTATAACAAAGCAAAATATTTAGAATCCACTATTACACTGCCCATGATGATTCTAGGATCTAATATATTATCAATACAGCCAATGAACACTATGTGATGTAAATGTCTACTTTTTAATTTTTTTCGTTATTGTATTTTGAAAACAAAAAGGTAAAGATTGGGCTCCTAAGAGAGACAATACAGAAAGCTAAAGAGACATTAACAGGAAACGTATAGTTAAAGAAAAGAACACTGTCTGCTCTACAAAAACAACATACACAAAACTCTTCAATTCTCCTTTATTTTTAATTGTTTCCGCAATTTTCCATGGTCTGTAACATTAATGTGTCACAGCGACAATTGAGTTTTCTTATCAACAGAATGGTCTAAAATTGATCCCCAAGTTCATAGTCTATAGACTAATAAGTTTTCAAATATTGATGTAAGAAAGTGAAAGTGATGTGATGCTCAGTTTCTGTTTAAGGCTAGACAATAAAGCCTTTTGGCCCTTTATCTCTCCTAATTAAAGAATCTGAGCAGTTGAGAAATTAAAATCAAAGCCTTAACATTTTAGCTCCAACACCATTTGTACACACTTTCCTTGGATTCCTCCTTTTTATGGAAATTTCGAATCTTACATGTAAACAAATCTCAAAACCATGATTTCATATTTTACTATTAACAAGCTTCAAAGATCTAATTTTATGGATTTAGTCACTAATCGGGTAATTATTACAGTGGTTATCAAAACTCAATGTGTGTTCATATATAGAAGACTGAAAGTTCATAGTTAAAGTGGGGAACCTCTGTTTCTTTCTCATATTTATTTATATTAAATAAAAAGTTGATTAAATCATTTTAAAATCAAATCTATGCAAACGCATCACCTACTAGTCTCTAGTTGTTTACTAAACAGAGAGAGATAGAGAGAGACATGAAGAGCACTCTTAAAAGAGAACAGAAGAAATCATGTCGTTGCAGTTTTAGATGAGGTTACAGCTTCAAGGTCTCATCAATGGAGGTTTCTAACTCTTATTCTCCTTATTCCTCATCCTCTGTCGACAGTACTAAGCCTTCACCTTCTGAATCTTCTGTTAATCTCTCCCTTAGCCTCACCTTTCCCTCTACTTCTCCACAAAGGTCTTCTTCTTCCACATCAAGTCATCACTACTCTGTTAATGCTCTGTTCTGTTTCGCTCTGTTTTGTTCACATTTGTGTTTTTAAAGTTTAAATCTTTTCTTTTTTCCTGTAGAGAAGCAAGACAAGATTGGCCACCGATAAAACCATTGTTAAGAGGTAAACTAAAGGGTCGTCGTCTTGTTCAACGCGGTGACGACACATCTTTCTTTGTTAAGGTCTATATGGAAGGTGTCCCCATTGGGAGAAAGCTCGATCTTTGCGCATTCTCAGGCTACGAGAGCCTATTAGAAAACCTGTCTCACATGTTCGATACTTCAATTATCTGTAAGTAATTAACAAACACAAATTCTGTAAAACACCACCATTCACCTATATTCCAACACTTTGGAGAATGTTGAATACAATGTCTTTGGTTCTAACAGGCGGTAATCGAGATAGAAAACACTATGTTTTGACATATCAAGACAAAGATGGGGACTGGATGATGGTCGGTGATATTCCATGGGAGTAAGAACCTTATATCCCCATTTGATATATTGATAAATTCCCACTATCTTTTGTACATTTTTATCTCTGACTTGATTCGATGTGTTTTGTTCAGTATGTTTCTTGAAACCGTGAGAAGACTGAAGATCACAAGACCCGAGAGGTGTTAAAAACTTGGATCGTTCCGTTTCACAACTCTGTTTTCACAGTTTTGAGAGATTTAGGCATTGATGAAGAGTCTTCATGCGGGACAGAGCTCTTGCTGCATATCGCAACAGAGGCCTTAAAGAAGTTGGAGAATTGATGGATATATATATTTATTTGGCACCTTTGAGTGTGATTCTTTATAGAAATAAATCACAATATCCAAGACTTTTTCTTTTTTTGTCTGAGTAAAGATTAATTTACATGTTTGCAATCGTGTTCCTTGGGATGTTTATATGACCATGAAGAAAACACGAACGTTGTTGGGGAGCACGAACATGGACGCAGGGGGAGAGAATGATTCTCTTTGAAATGTGCCGGCTCGTCTTTCTTGGTGGACCAATATTCAGTTTACAGTTTTAATTTGACGAAACTAGGTTTTAAGCCCAATATACGCTGATTAGAAAGCCCGTATAAGCCCAAACATGTCAAGCATACATAGTAAGGCTCACATATGAGGATATGTGATATATATAGTTGTGGTTAAATGACTTTGCATAATTTGCAGATTCTGCTTACGTGATGATATTCTCTTCAAAGATCAATCATTATGAAGTGGAAATGGCTATAAGCAGAAGGAATGTATTTGAGTAAATATCATTAGATCACCGATCCGAGTTTAAAAGGAAAAGAAGAGGGAGAACAAAATTAAAAGCCTAATTCAGCTACTCTGTTTATCAACTAAATAGAAACAACACTTTTTTAATAATTGACTTGTTATCTCGCTTAAAAGAACATCACCAAAAAAACCAGGAAAAAGAAAGAAAGAAACTAAAATAAGTGATTTCATTGAACTAATAATCTCCTTTGGTTTCCACTTCTTTTTCTTTTCTTTTGCCTTTTGGGTGTTTTAATCTGAATATGAATCAAACTTGGAACATAAGAGAGGAGATCTGGCCGACCGAGAAGACCTTCCTTTCCAATATCTTTATAAACTTGTTTATACATGTTCTCTCCAACAACGTAGATTCTGGTCGGAGTGGTCACAAAACGACCATTCCTTCCCGTGTCCTCATCACAACACACTGCCACTTTATTCTCCTCATTAACAGGAAACGTATAGTTAAAGAAAATAACACTGTATACATATGAGTTGATGACATGTAATCTAGTTGTCGTTAACGATTGCATAATTTGTGAAAGTGGATATAACTATAAGCAGAAGGAATGTATTGGAGTAAATATCATTAGATCACCGATCCAACTTCAAAAGCAAAAGAAGAGGGGACATGAAAAACTTAATCCGCCAGTTACTCTGTTTATCAACTAAATAGAAAC
The DNA here is from genome assembly GCF_000478725.1 of Eutrema salsugineum. Lineage (NCBI taxonomy): Eukaryota > Viridiplantae > Streptophyta > Magnoliopsida > Brassicales > Brassicaceae > Eutrema > Eutrema salsugineum. Next base: position 3,332,231 of record NW_006256885.1, read on the forward strand.
AACCCTTTTAATAATAATTGACTGTAGTCTCGCTCAAGAGAACATTACCAAAACCAGAAGAAAAAGCATTTGACTATAATCTCGCTTAAAAGAACATCACAAAAATGGAGAAGAAAGAAAGAAGGAAACTAATAAGTAACCCTCCTTGCTTCCTTCTCTTTACTTTTGCCTTTTGGGTGTCTTAATATGAACCAAACTTGGAACATAACTGAGGAGATTTGGCCTACAAAAAAGATCATTACTCTTTGCAGTAGTTCTATAAAACTTGTTTATACATGTTCTCTCCAACAATGTAAATTGTGGTCCTATAAGCATCATCCCAGTCTAAATCACAACACACTGCCACTTTGTTCTCCTCGTCCAACAAGAAGCTTGCAACACTCGCCACACCTGGCAAGTTAAATCCGTGAAGATCCACTACTAAGACGAAGTCGCTCCTCCACGACAAGTCTTTGGCATCCTCATCGATCTTTTTGCTCACCCATATCTTCATCTTACCTGGAAATTCATCAAATCTCTGATGCAACACCGAAAGCTTTTCTTCCCTAACCTCTGATAGAGCCGTGTTATCTTCAAATCTAAGACTCTGAAACGGAAGAGAGAGACGCTCAAATCGGCCCAATGGTAACGAGTTCTGGGTTTGATCCACCTCGTTTGACCCGTACATGGGTTCCAAACCACAAGTCTAGAGTTTTCTCCCATGGTGGCACATAATAGTAAACCGTCGCAAGTGAAATATTTTAGATATTTTCAAAGCTTTTGAATCGGTTCGATGGCTAAGTTGACCTGTACACTCGATGGATGGATCAAATCTGTTGTAAACTCCATGGAGATCCTCATCAATCGAATAAACCCGAGAATTACTAAGTAACACCGACTCACTCACTGCTGCTTTGCAACCCAGATTCTTCTTGACGAATTTCGGATCTTTGAATAAAGCGTACCATCGTTTGCAGCTAGTTTTAAATTTCGTCAGAGACTTGGCCGGAACCCTAGAGAGTATTTCCCATTCCAAATCGCTCATCGTCTTCTCGTGATTTGATCTCTCGAGGAAGAAAGCTTATATAAAGAGTCAAATTAGCGCGGGCTTTATCTACCAAAAAAAAAAAAGCTTACTGGGCTTATTTAAAAGCGAGACGGTAGGCCAACTATTTATTGTCGGTCCAGGACTCGAATAATTTTATATCGGATTGACTAAACCAGTCCCAAAAAAAAAGACGACGTTAAATGTGAAAGAACATAATAATAGAAGGGTGGTTCTGAAATAAACTATAATATATCTCTCTCTACGCTAGCGCCGGAAAAAAAAACTGAGAAATTGAAATTCCCCCTCCCCCCCCACTCTTTCTCTCTCGCTCGCTTTCTTACACAAAAATTGAATCTGTGAAATTGGGGAATGAAGTCTTCAGGGTCTACTGCATGGAAAGGTCCCGTCAAGTTCAGGATGTAAGCTTCGTCTCTTCCTCTTCTTCTTCTTCGATTAGTTTGTTTGAAATCGGATGGTGTTTTTGGGACTTGAATGAATGTTTTCTGATATGAATCAATCCATGGTTGGAGCTTAGGCCTACTGCTGAAAACTTGGTTCCTATTCGTTTGGATATTCAATTCGAGGGTCAGCGTTACAAAGATGCTTTCACTTGGAACCCTTCAGGTTTCCCTCTCTCTCAAAACCCTACATTTGTGTTTTTTTTTTCATCTTGTCGCTTCTGACAGTAGAAGATTCGCTGATTCTGTGTTTTTTTTTTTATGGTCCCTGCGTTTTCGTTTTGGATTAAGACCCGGATAATGAGGTTGTTGTCTTCGCTAAAAGGACTGTTAAAGACTTGAAACTTCCCCCTGCGTTTGTCACTCAGATTGCCCAATCTATTCAGGTTGCTTCTCACACTGGATCACACTTTCCAATCTTAGTTTCTCTTCTGATCTATTATTGTTGGTATCTCTTTTACATGTCATAGAGATGATAAACTGAGCAATTAAGGTGACAATTGTGGAAGGGTTTTAGTGATTGAATATGTTTTTTTTACTTACAAAGTTCTTTTGAAATCTGCCACACGTTCGACTTATTGTTTAGCTTGTACTCGATAACATGCTTGCTTGTTTATAGCATTACACAATGGGATGTATAGTTTTATATCTCTAAGACTGCTAGTGTGATGTATTTGTAAGGATTTTAATAGTTTCTTGGGAAATCTTTGCTCACATCGGTCAGTTTCCTGCTTTATCAGTCTCAGCTCTCAGACTTTCGGTCATATGAAGGACAAGACATGTACACTGGTGAAAAAATCATACCAATCAAGGTCTTATGGACACAAGATATCCTTTTTATCCCCCTCTCTTTTGGTCGTGAGTGTTTTTCTGAACAAAGAAGTATTTCATAATCTGATAAGTTACCTTTCCTCTTTTTTTTTCAGCTTGATCTCCGAATTAACCATACCCTTATCAGGGATCAGTTCTTGTGGGTGAGAATGCCTGGTGTTGTTGAACGATTTCAACCACGATTTGTGTACTCGTAGTCTCAATGCAGCTTTGTTACCGGTTTGCAGGACCTAAACAATTTTGAGAGTGATCCTGAAGAATTCGCAAGAACCTTGTGCAAGGATTTAGGTGTTGAAGATCCTGAAGTTGGGGTAAGATAACCACTCAAATTTTTACCTTTCATTCTGTAATTAAACGAACTTGGAGCCCAAATTTTTGAAACAAATGGTGTTTGGTTTCTTTTTCTCCCTGAAGCCTGCTGTTGCCTTTGCAATCAGAGAACAACTTTACGAGGTGAAAACTCTGGCTGGATCTTCTTTTTTGTATCTCGGTGTATTTGAACACGAATACTAAACTTGGTGACCTACCATATTGTTGTTTCTGCTTTCCAGATTGCAGTTCAAAGTGTGACTTCTGCTAGGGAGAGTAGATTAAGTAAGAAAGGCCGCAGAGGATCTGATCATGGTTCAGCGAGGTCTTTTCACGTTACTCCTATTTTCTATCCAAGTTATCTTGTGGTAACAGTTGAGCTAGCTTAAAGTGTGGCTTCAGCTATTTTCTATAATAACTTTCCATCTTTAATGTGCAGCAAGGCAAGTGGCTTGTCAATGGACCTAGTGAAGTTATTCAGCTTTAAGTCCAGTGTAGTTCGGTAAGTGATTTTCATGACTCCACTTGATGTATAAATTTTCTTTGTGAAATTGTCTATTAGTGTCTAGATTGCTTATAAGGTGAGTTGAAACAGTTATAACTTCGTGACACATCCTGAGCTTCTGTCTTATGTACACTAAAATGCCACCGCTTCTTACATTTTCTATCATTTCATAGTAAGATCCCGTGTTTTAGAGATGGTCCTACCTCTGGGAATGTTGCATCTTGTTATTGAAGACAAAAATAAAATCACTAGGTTCCAATTCGTTTGATTACAAAAGAACTCAGTGGAGGTTGAAGAACGTCACTTCCTGCATAGCTTATCACTGAATGAGATTTTTGAAATAAAGATTGAAGAGAACAAAAATTGACATGCGAAACCAAGCAAAAGTGATAACAAATTCCTGTCTTAACAGATGTTATCATTGATATTGACAGGAAACGGAAAGACTTGGATGTTTATGAACCAGCGGTGGATATGCTAACAAATGAGGAAGTTGATGCGCTTGAAGCCAGAGAAGAGAGGCATGCAAGGTAAAGAGTTTCGTGGACATGTATATTTCATAGGGCAGGACTCAAAATATGAAGGATAGCACGAACTCAATGTTGTTGTATTATCGTTAACTGGAGTTTTATGATCTCCTTAGGAATACTCTTTATCAGTGACTTTAGAATCTTTGGATTCTTACAACAGATTATGTAGACATAATGTTTGATGTGATACTCAATCCTCTAAGATGATTAGTCATTGCATCCTGTAGTATAAAACCCGGTGTGTAGTATATTTGCCGTGGTGTAAGTCTGAGCTTTGGTTAAGTGAAACACAAGTGGGTGTTGAATGATGAATCTTAGATGAGTTTACCTCAAAGGGACATGTTAGGTTTGCAGAGTTAAGTGAAGACCATCTCTTCGATTAAGATGTTTCCCAAACTTTGAGCATGTTAATGTTTGAGAGAGAGAGAGAGAGAGGGAGATTATAAACTTAATTTAAAATGAAATAAAGAAGAAATTTAGGAGAGAACTCAAAGGACAAGACACGTTGTGAGAATCAAGTGTCCCACTTGAGAATTTAATAAGATCTCATCATCAACCATTAACCCCACTGTCGATATACGGTCGTACTTTTTCTTCTATTCTCTTCTCTCTTTTTTTTCTTTTTCTTTTTTTCTTTGTTCAATGATTGGGTCCCCCTCTAAGCTCAAGCTGCTGTCATCTTAATTATTATTATTTTTATTCGAAAATAAAATTATTGTTTTTGTTACTATTATTGTTTTGATGGAAGTTTTGTAATTTTGTGTGGTGATTATTGATCAGTTTTTGTTATGCATGAGTTGTACTTGTGCCCTTCAAATATTATCCGTGAGGTATATATAAAAGTTATGATAATATCTTGAATCGGCATACTAACATTATGGGAATCAAGTAGTAAGTAGATCAATAAAAGAAAATTGAATTTATTATTAATCTTCTGTGTAGTTGTATATCGTCATACTCTGACCTACTTTGGTGTTTTTGGTTAAGGATAAATACTTCACTTTAGATGATTTCGTGTTTTCTTTTCTCGACTATATTAACAGGTTTAACTGACTCGAAACTGGCTAAAATCAAACTGTTTTGTTTAGTCTATGGTTTATAGGGTTCAAATCAGAAAAAAGGTCCTGAATCTAGCTGATATTAAACAAACAGAAGAACGAGTTGTCTAGCTCTAATGAAGGTTATATAACTAACAATTTTTTTCTTTTTGTGGTTATAAAACATTTGGATCTACTTGAGATTGAGACTATAGATTGTTTTTTGTCGACTGAGCAAAGTAACGAGCGTAAAGCCTTTGAAGTCTTTATGTCAGTCCGAAGTTAGGAACGTCAACTCAGTGGATAGAGTGTGTATATTGTTGAGACATTAGGCCGTTACCGAAAGTGCAAAAGTATAATTAATTTCTAAGAGACGATAGAATAATATGCTAATTACTTACCTTTTGACGAAAATGATGATTACTTGCCATTTTTGTTAGCATTTACTTACTAATGTTTGACTTAAGTAGTTGCTCCAAACAAAAATAAAAGTCGGTTTGTTGATTTACGTATATACTGTTACATTGCAACAATTTCATAATATATAATATTTTGTTTGGGTCTTCTGATTAATAATTCAACACATGTGCAACTTCGGTCAATACATGGCTTTTACATTATGGAGAACTAGTTCTTGAGTTCTTAAACAAATAATGCTAATCATCTCATACAAATGATATAGAACTCAAGACAGACAATTTTTCCCTCCCAAAAAAAAAAAGAAAAAATCCCACCGTAACTTAATCACGTGGATTATCAAAAGAGAAAAGAGTAACATCTAAATTCTCGACGATAGTTCGTCGAAAAAAAATTCATATAGACTTAATTAAAAAAAAAAAAAAAAAGCCACGACTGTGGAATAAGAAGGATAAGAAGGAGGAAGAGGAAGAGGAAGAGGAGAAAGGGCTAATACCGCTTTTTTAATATATGTACAAAAAGCAGATAAAGAAAACCATGATTTTGGTGTTTGGTTTAGGGGTTAAGAGAAGTGAGGTTATTGGAGGAGTTGGATTTGTCAAGAATAGACCACATGACAAGAACGTCGTCGTATCCACAAGCCATGACTTCTCCTTGAAGCTCTCTTACCATCCTCCTCTCGTGCTCTTCCCTCGCTTTCGCATCCATTCTTCCACCACGACAACCTTTTTGTGGTGATTGCTGCGGTTGGTTGAAGAACGTTGCTGCCTTCTTGAATGGTGTTGCTATTGTTTTCTTCCATGATGCCATTTTTTGTTTTTCTTTTCTATTTTTTTTGTTTACTCAGTTCTTGAAACAAATGAAACCTTCTTCTTCTTCCAATCAGAGATTCGGATTGGGAGAGCTCGAGAACGACTTGTTATGTCTATTTATACACACACACACATACTCTCTCTCTCTCTTCTTCTTATGATGGATTATAATATATAATAGTTCTTATTAATAAACTAAAGAGTAATTAGTAATGCTAAAGCAAAGGGGAGGGAGAGAGAGGCAAGATCCGCAATAAGAGCTTCCAAGAAACATCACTTTTGTTTTTTTTTCTTCCTATATTAACTTTTAACTTTATGTTATCCATTTAACATCGTTTAGGCCTCTCCCTACCCTCCCACATGCCTCCCCACGTGATCTCTTCATCTCTTTCTTTTTTAGTTTTACCACACACACATTATCAATTTCTCTCTATTTTACATTCAATTCGACAAGTTGTGTAATAATATCATGTAACCAAACCGGAAACCGAATCAATATATACATATAACATACGGGGAGCAGATGGAGTCAAGAGTTTGCCTTTTCCCACTCCTTGGTACTGACAACACCAAATGCTTCACTGCATTTTCTCATTCCCATCCACTTCCAATCGGTTTATATGTGTCCATCTCCCTTTTTTCTTTATTTCTTATCCATCTTTCATTAATTTTAGATGTTTCAATAGCTCATCTAGCAAACTAATAGCCTTATAAGCGAGAGTTAAATTCGACGTACGGGTTATAAAACTTAGAAGTTTACTATTTTATGAAGCACACATATCTGATAAAGATGTTTCTATTATTTATTATTTAAACTACACTCATATTAGTTTATGTAGGTACTAACCAAAAATTCAGTAATCCACAGCGAAATGGAATCGTGATTAATTTATGTTAATTCAAGTTAAGTTAGTTTGATCAAATTTGGTGGCTAGAAAATGGTAAGAATGTTAAAAATTTAAAGGACCAATGAATTAGAGGATTGAGGTGGGCACAGATTGGTCAGAAAATAGCCCATGTGAATTTCACATGTTTCTCTGCTTCTCTATCTTACCTTCTTTTCATAAAACTCTTTGTATTTATGATTAAATTAGATACGCAATATTTTTTTACTCAGACTTAGATATACATACTGTATCAGAATGATAAGTTATCCACTTAATCTACGAAATTTTAGATACAAGAAAATTAAATTGTTCTTATTTGATTTAACCGATATTCAGATTGGTTATTCAATTAATTAACAATCTTTTATTCGGATTAAACATTCTAAATTCAGCCGTATGCACGCACCAAACTACAAGATTCCTTTTTCATATTTACGATACATTTATGTCTAGTTTAAGTAAAAGGGAGCCCGAATAGTTAAATTAACGTAGCTTAAAAGTTATGCTTTAGTTTTCTTTCTTTTGATATTGGTTTTAAAATTAAGAAATGCTTGTAAAAGCATCTTTTGCATGAGAGGAACAGTCGCAGTGCATGTATCATCTTCTCGTTACAATAGAATCTGTTGTTTTTATTAAAATCCTCTTACATGTTAATATTTTTCCGGAATTATTAAAATCTGACTATCCTCCTTTAAATTGTTTTATAGCATCCCACATGACAGCCAACGGACTCTGCTCATTGGTGCGTAATTATTTTCCTCTTTGTCTCAAACTTTTTAATTGATATTATAATATGAAGAAAAAGAGTTAATATATAAATATTGTAGAACATGATTTGGTTCGTGGTTCTATGATCACACATTCGGAGGTACCCTCGAGACACGATTGATTTAATCAAATAGTTATATAACTTTTTTGGGGGGTTAATTATTGGTTATAACTTATAGATGTGGTTTTCGTTCTTTTACTATTAGTTTTTTGCATCTCATTTTAAACTGGTGATAATAATTCAAAGAAACAAAAAGACAAATTCCTGCAACTTACAGAATTCGAATCATGATGATTAGATGGTATTTCTCATGTTAAAAAAAAAGTTTTTCTAGTTAGAAAAAATATATTGTATATTAAATCTAGAAATGGTGATGCGAATAAATCAAATGAATTATATGCCATGCAGCGGATTGATCGTTCTAATTTTGACCGTATCCGTATGGATTTGCTATCTTTTCTCAAAATGTTAGGTAGTCAGATTCAAAAATACTGTTATAACTTTAACCAAAAAAAAAAAGTACTGTTATTAAGAGAGTAACGTAATTGAGGATATAAGAAATTGAAACGGAAAATCTAATGAGTGACAGAGTGAAGAAGTACAAAAAGAGGAGCTAATTGTTTGTTTGTTTGTTGACTGATGAACACAGAGTGACGAGTTTGGTCGGTCCGTAAATTAGGTGACTTTTGTACGAATTTCCGGTGCCTCCTCCCAACTCTGACTTCCTCTTCTTCTTTTTTTCTGTTTTACTTTTTCTTTTCTCTCTTTCACACTTTCCATTTAATTTAAAAACATATATTTGTGTAATTTTTTTCAATTCTTTTGAGAATAAGATGATATAAGCTTTGACTATTGAATTATGGGTTTGCGTTTTCTGACGAAAATATAAAGTTATATATCCCTGAATTCTGTTATGGATGTAAGATATGTTTGTCATTGATTCCTACTGTACTTCAAGATTTGAAGTGTCATTGTACTTGTTACGCCGACAAATAAATAATAACTTTTACAGGTGAATAAGTCGTCATTTGTATTATGAGATTTATTAGGAAGAAACTTAGTATAAAATAACTTCACACAAACACAAGTTGTTATATACAGAAGATGAAACCAGGCGTTGTGAACTTGTTATCGAGTTGTTAATCAAGTTAACTTGTTATCTTAGTTAATCAGTCACCAATTAGAAGAAGTTAGTCCATATTTCAAGATCCATCCGAAAATGGTTTTCAACCGAGAACTTTGACAAATTTTAAACCGGGAAAGAAAGCCCACGGGTTTACAACTTTATAGACTTAGGTCTATGGGTCGATATTTTTTTTCATTTTTTGGATAATCAAGTCTAAGGGCCTGCTCATATTAACAATATTTTTGTTTTCCAAAAAAGATCTAGCCTTTTCCATAAAAATGCTGTAGTTGGTGCAAAATTCGATTTCCAATTCGTTAAAGATCTTAACATCATACATTATAATGATAAGGTTATGAAAACTGTATTTTCATACAATTACGTATAAGTGGTATAACGTAATGATGTTAACAAAGAAAACTTAGTTTTCTTAATTAAATTTGATAGGGAAATGTAATTACGTTTTTTTTTTAAATAGTAGAATACATAATAAGTCAGAAAAAAGATTTCCAGTACAAATTTTAATTTTTTAATAGACAGTGCGAGCCGAGAACTTATAAATCATCATTATTATTACATAAGTAACCAAACGTAAGACGAATATATGTAGTAAATCTAACAAACACAGGCTTTGATAGTTGTTTACCATGAACTAACACAAGATTTAGACCCAAAAAAACTAACACAAGATATTGAAAAGAAAAAAAAAACATGAAGAAGCAGAAAAGAAAGGCAGAACATGGAAAAACAATTCAAGGAGGGGTTTTGTAATCAGGATCAGAGACTCGGTTCTCATAGAACTTAGCAATAAAAGAAGTGGCTCTTCTATCGACCCCTGGCTCAGCGATCCAAAGCCGGCCATCTTCATCACTGGTCATGATTCTTGACCTTATGATCACTCCTTCTTCGCTCCAATCATCTCCACTGTTCGAACAGCACGGTAACATAGCTCTTATTACGGAAAACGTTGACGATTTCTTGCTCCTACCCATCTAGTTTTATCTTATGTATACAATCACCCAATTTAAACATATGGTTATATACAACTAAGTTTTCGTATTTATAGGAAGGGAAAAAGAGAGAATATATAGGAAGTAGCTAGGACATTGTGAGATACAAATACAGCCTCTCGTGTATACAATATGCCTTTAACACGTACGTACATTCGTATCTCTATATATAATATATGATCTATACGAGGTTTAAAATAACATTCTTGTCCAGAGAAAATGCATTGGAGACCGACCGATGGGTGCATGGCTGTAAAAGTGAAGAACTTCTTTTGAGATGAGAATAAGTTCTCATCCTTTGCATGTACAGTATCATGTGGAACGGAGGATTCAATTATATATTTAAATAGTTTATAAAGTATACAATTTAATGTCAATGATGATAGAGATATATGCTCTTCATCATGTATTTAGCCGTATAATAATCAAGCCTATGTCTATACTACCAAACTATATTCTTCAGCTTTTGTCTTCTTTGTTTTCCCCCTAGTGTATATGGTTGATTTGCCCGAACCAACATTGATATTATTCAACAAGCTACCCCACTATTTAAATTATATGTTCAAAAGCTTTATTATAAGCTTTTTCCATTATAATTGATTTTCTAATTAGTTAAGTTTTGTCACTTTTAATATTCAATGAAATTCTGAACTATACAATAATCGATCTAATTAAGGGATCCATATACATTGTTGTACAATGTTTTAATAAGTGGCTGTTGGTGCAATGGTGCTACATGTATCCACTATATATAGCCACCTAAAAGAAATTTAAATAAGTATGATCTATCTATCTCTTTAATACAAACTAGAAAGGCAATACTTGTCAATATTTGTGATCTCATTGATCATTATCTTGAAAAAGAAAGCCTTAAAGATTAGATTTTCTAAACTAAAACTTAAAAGCTGTGTAATTAATGTACTGTCGGAGTCTATAATATATTGGGGATTGTTGGATTTGGCTTTGAACTTGACCCATGCTTTCTACAATCTTGTTGAAACAACAATACGTTGTCGTTCTTTCTGCCCGTATGCTTCCATCCGAGACTGCGTCTTCTTCTTCTTCTTCTTTTTCACAAAACAGAGTAATTTTCACCGAGCTATCTCATAACCTGCTCCCAAAACTCATCATCATTTGAACAGAAGCTCTGTAGTATAAATTAGGGCTTTAGACGTGGTGAAAATGACTTAGTTATGTGTGTAAAAGATTGTTGAGACATTTTGATTTTTGGTTGGATTTAGTAACTTGGTTAGCACAGATTTCTGGTTTAGTTCATGGTTCACTTTTTTTCTTCTGCATAGTAGAATCGTTGTATGTAAAAGATTATCGAGGCATTTTGATTTTCAATGAGAAAAAAAAAAGAACAGGAAAGGGTTATTTTTTCTTTCTCACAGGGATTCTCCAAAAAGTGGTGAGATGAATCTGTTTCTCATTTACTGTGTGTTTCAAGATGTGTTTTGTGCTTCAGACTTTTTCATGAAACATCGTCATACTTCAATGTATCAAAGCAAAGGTCTGATGTAACACCGAAAGTCCCTCTTCTCTTATAACTGATTGCCTTTAAAATAATCACAGTGAGATGGACGCAGAGTTTGTCCAAATCTCTCTTTTCAAGAAATGAAAACTTGGTGAAATCTTGTTTTTTTCAAAAGTAAAAAGAGTAACAAAGAAAATCCAGCTACTCTGTTTAGCTAAACAGAAACAACACTAATTGATAATTGACTAATCTCGTTCAAAGAAACTAGGTAACTGAATCAGCTAGTCACCTTTAATCTGTTCTGCCTCCAGGACTTCTTTGCATTGCCGGAATTTGAACCAAAGTAGGAACATAACTGACGAGAAGTGGATCAAGGGAACGTGGTCTCCTTGTCGGCTCTCTATACACTTGTTTATATATATCCTCTCCAGCAATGTAAAGTCTGGTCCTGCCACCATCCTCATCGTCTTTATCACAACACATGACCGTTTTATTCTCCTCGTCCACCAAGAAACTCATCACCCTCGTCATACCATTTAAACCAAGTTCATCGAAATCCACTTCTAAAAATTCGCTCCACGAATAGTCTTCGGCGTCATCAGTCTTAGTATTGGCCAACCATATCTTCATCTTAAAATCAAAGTTTTCAAACGGCTGATGTAACACCGCAAGTTTCTCTTCTCTGACAACTGATAGAGCTGCAACCAAATCAGGATCACCATCACTCTCAAAAGGAAGGGGCAGGCGTCCAAATGTCACTGTAGTGAAATCAAATCTGAGTATGAAATTAACCAGAGAGTCTCCTCTACCATCTGAAGCTAACCAGTAAGTATTTCCCTTTAAAGACACTCTTTCGTTCCAATCAACTGATCCAACAGAACCCTCCATGAATCATAGTTGAAGTCATAAATCTCAAACTTAGAAGCTGTGAGGTTCTGGTCGGTGCGATAATAGCTACAGCTCAAGATTTTGTAGCTCACGCACGGTTTCTTGTTGCTTTTTTCGTACCCTAGAAAATACTTAGGTCTAGATAATCTGGAGGATGGGATCCATCTGGTTTGACCAGTACAAGGGTTCCAAACCACGAGTCTATTCTCTTTCGTCTTGCATAACAACAAACCCTCACAGTGAAAGATTTCTGATACCTCGACGTCTTTTGAATCCTTTACACTCTTGAGTTTACCTGTAATCTCGATAGATTGCACGTACTCGCTGGAGATTCCACGGAGATCGAAGCTAAATGAATAAACCGATCGATCTACCTTTAAGACCATCTGCGTTGCTGCTTTCCCCAAGTTCTTCTTGATAAAGCTCGGATCTTTAGAAAAAGCATCCCATCTTTTGCAAGCAATTCGCAACTGTTTAACAAATGTGACCGGAACCCTAGAGAGTATTTCCGATTCCAGTTCCCGTGGGAGATCGGAAATCATCATTGTTTCTCCTTTGATCATTGTTTCTCCTTTGATCTCTGACCTGAACCTCCCAAGGAAGAATAGCGACAGAGCAAGGAACGATTAGGGCTTTATGTTTTCATATTAACAATTGGTATCTCTACATATATATAAGGAACTCTGAGGGTGCCGCCCAAAAAAGGAAATATAATAGTCAATTAGCACGGCATAGAATGCGCTACCGAAAAAGGAAAAGACAGAGAAACACATAAAGGTAGATTTAACACAAAATAGGAAACGCTTATGTGAAAACGCTTGATTTGATTTTCGCTGAGTAGCGTGGGGGTGGTGATTTTGGATTATATGATATATTTCTTTAGATGATTGTGTTTGGACAGAATGTTAAACCTTGAAGAACAGAGAATGAGTTCAATAAGAGTATTCGGAACATAGGGAGATCAATCTATTGATGTATTTCTCCATTGAAGTTACTTCCCTTTGTTCTGGCTCTCCAAAACCAATCATGTGATGTGTAACTCGCTCTAAGTAGTCATAAACAATGTATTTGAGTATAGATCACTAGATCATCACCAATCCATTTTTCAAACAAAAAAAGCAAAAGAACAGGTGCAAAGAGAAGCTTTATCCAGTTACTCTGTTTATTAAACTAAATAGAAACACCCACTACAAAAAGAAAAGCTTTTCCTTCAATAATTGACTAATCTCGTTCAAAATGAACACATTACCAAAACCAGAAGCAAGGAAAAAACTAGTAAGTGATTCATTCCACTAACCTCCTTGTTCTTCTTTTCCTTTTGCCTCTGACTGTATCTTTCTGAATGCGAACCAAACTTGGAACATAACTGAGGAGAAATGGCCATCTACAAAATTTGCCCTTTGTACTCTCGTTGAAAACTTCAAACATCAAAATTTTTCACCAACAATGTGAATTCTGGTCCTATCTCCATAATCCAAGTCTATATCACAACACACTGCCACTTCATTCTCCTCATCCAACAAGAAATTATCAAGATCAAGAGTCATCGCTTCTTCATCATCTATCATAAATTCCAAATCCACTACTAAGAATTCGCTCCACGACACCTCTTTTCTTTCCCTTGAGAAATCTTACTGCTAACCCATATCTTCGCCTCTGATGAGGACGACTCAAAACTCCGATACAACACAGAGAGTTTTTCTTCCCTAACAACTGATGAAGCCGCAGTATCTTGAAGATTAGTACTCTGAAACGGAAGAGGAAGACGCCTAAATCTCTCTGTCGTGAAATCAAAACTGAGCAGGAAAAGTCCGGTTTCCTCGTGGCAAGCAAGCCAATATGCATTTTCTCTCATAGACACGCCCAAGGATGACGATAAGGTGAATTTCACAGCTAAACCATCAATAACCCTCCACGAATCAGAGCTAAAATCATAGATTTCGAACTCGGAAACATAGGTTTTCTGCAATGAGATCTCATAACAGCGAAGCAACAATACTTTGTAGCTATTGTTTCCGTATCCTAGAGCAAAGGTATCAAAAACATTTTCTGGGCTCGATCCATCTCGTTTCACCGTTACAAGGATTCCAAACCACGAGCCTAGGCTTCCTTCCCATGGTGGTGCACAATATCAATCCGTCGCACTGAAAGATTTTAGATACTTTGATGTTTTTTAGTTTACCTGTAAATATTCACAGATGGGTAAACTCCGAGATGAATTCCATGGACATTGATCCTAATTGAATAAACGATGGAATTCATCAGTAAGATGACCTCCCTTGCTGCTTCACTACCCGAATTGTTCTTCTCGATGAATCTCGGATCTTTGAATAAAGTGTACCATCGTTTGCAAGTGGATTTCAATTTTTCTAGAGACTTCGCCGGAACTTTGGAGAGTATTTCCGATTCCAAATCGTGAGGAAGATCGGAAATCATCGTCATTGTTTCTGACTGCAAATGGGGAATCAGGGCATTTGCTTTATTTATAAGTTTCGCTTACAAAAAGCCCAATAAAGTTTTGCTTACAAAAAGCTCAATTAGTAGCCCATAACTCACTAAACCGTGAAGTTATACCGGAACAATTTTATTTGTAGGCCATTCGCAATACATTTTGATTATTATCTTGTTTTGAATTATTTGATTCTACTGCTACATGTACAGTCCAAGATTGAACAATGTGTTTGAAACTGATTCCACCACTGAGTTACTATTTTTTAAAGTAAGAGTATGGAATTTAGTGAAGATTTGTTATCCATTGTTTTTAAAATAAATAAGACGTGGATTGGATACTGTTAAGGAGATAAGAATTAAAAATGTCTTGAAAGCCTTTTTCAAGTCGGCAGAGTAACACGTGTAAAGAAGCACGGAACACGAATCCTAGATCGAAACGCCAGAAGAAGTCGGTACGCGCCACGTCCTTGGACACGTGTTAACAACCCATCTCGTTTTCTACTATACATAACAGAGCAATCACATTTACCAATCCTCGAAGAAAAATCCACACAGAGCTTTTCCTGAGAATCATAAATCGTAATTTTGGTTATCGATTGATTAGTGTTGAAGTAAAAAAATGGGTTTAGGGAGGAGAGTGCACGGTTTGGTTATGGTATCTTTGGTACTTATGGCCATTGTAACGATGTGTTGTGTCCAAGCAACCACCGAGGAAGAAGCGGCTAAAGATGAATCATGGACTGATTGGGCCAAGGAGAAGATCGGTCTGAAACACGAAGAGGACATCGCTCAGGAAGCGACTGATAAGGCCAGGGACGCTAAAGACGAGGCCACACGCAAAGCAGAGGAAGCGGTAGGAGCTACGAAGGAGAAATCGGAAAGGGCTTACGAGACAGCGAAATCGAAAGCCGGCGAGACTATTGGTTCCGTGAAAGACAAGGGAACGCAGAGCTACGATACAGCCGGTCAAGTGAAAGATGACTTGACTCACAAGTCAAAAAAGGTTAAAGACAGTTTGTCGGGAGACGAAAGCGATGAGACGTGGACTGATTGGGCTAAAGAGAAGATCGGAATCAAGCACGAAGACGATGAAAACTACCCTAACGTGGGGGACACGGTGTCGGAGAAGGCTAAAGAAGCTAAAGACGCAGCTAAACGCAAAGCGGGAGAAGCTAAAGGAAGGTTGGAAGAAACGGTTGAGACGGCGAAGGAGAAAGCTAGCGATTTCACGAGTGCGGCTAAGGAGAAGGCGGAGAAGTTGAAGGAGGAAGCGGAGAGAGAAAGCAAGATTGCGAAGGAGAAGAGTAAAGAAAGCTACGAGAGCGCGAAATCCAAATCCGATGAGACTTTGGAGTCTGCAAAAGATAAAGCGTCTCAAAGCTATGATTCAGCTGCTAAGAAATCGGAGCAAACTAGAGATACCGTCTCTCACAAGTCAAAACGTGTTAAAGACAGCTTGACCGACGATGATGCTGAGCTCTAAAATTTGTGTTTTTTTTCAAAAAAAAAAAGTTGTCGAGGAGTATAAACAGCTTTTGAGATGGGTTATGTTGCTTTTTCTTGTTCCTGATGTATAAATATGTATCTTGTATGAATCTGTTTTCATGTTTCTTTTCTTTCTTTTTTGGTTTCGTTGTGCATCGATCGGTTGATCTCTTAGGGTATACATATATCGTATGTTTTAAATTAAGAGGCTAGTTGCAGTTGGTTGGGCCTGATTAGTGAGTTTCATTGGCCCAAAGTCTTTTGAGATAAGATTTTGGAAATTGATTAAAAAGTCTTTTGAGTGAAGAAGCATAATCACAATAATATGAATATTCATATCTGAATTCATTTTTTTTTTTTAATTATCTGAGGACTGTCCGAGGAAGCATACATACTAATTTACCGATTAGCCATTAGCGTAGTTAATTTAAGCCTACTTTTGCTTTGATGTTAGTTAAATATGTTAATAATTGGAATCTGTTGAAACATGGATTAAACATAAGATAAACACGTAGGTTGTATATTAATTAACCTTTCCCTTTATTTATCGTTTGGCTTTTGCCCCCACTCCAGTAGTCGAGTAGTGGCTGGTGGGAGGAAGTGGATTGCTCACCTCACATCACAAACTTATAATAACAATACACTAAGCTCTTTTTAACCATAACGTAGTTCACTTTTCCAAATTAAATTAAATTATAACCTCGACAATCATTTTGTTAGTAAAAATAAAAATAATAGTATTCAACTTTCTTTTTAATTGCCAAAAGGGTTTTCTAATTGTTTTCAGCTTTCACTTTTTGCTTATGTCAAATGCGACAAATGGCTTTGCTTTCTCCTTTCTTGTTCCCAAGGGTTATAGATTCATTTCCGCGTCAACCAAATGTATAATTTAGCGTATCGTATTATATACCATCCCGTGTACTTTTGAGTTTCTTAATGCTACTAGCTATTAGTAAATTATATTACAATAAGTTATTGCATTCACCTGAATATAGGGCATCCAGTCTGGTTATGTTGATTATATGTATCGAATACCAAACGTAAACCATATCAATGAAAACCATATGAAATCGGAAAATAAGTATTCGGATTCGATATTTAATGTAAAAACGTTTTTTAGATTAACTAAACTTACATTCACTTGAAAAAAAAAAAAAAAATCAGATTCGGTCTTCCTTTTGTGTTCGAACTACCCATATCCGACACCAAATAAATAAATAAACTTACAAAGATAAATAAATTAAAATCTCAATCTTTTTGAAGGATTTTGAGTTGATTTTTTTAAAAAATCGAAACTGAACTACAACGGAATCCAACCAATACCAATTAATATATGTTTCTCTATTTCATACCTAAAAATTCAAGCCAACCGAAACCCAAAATCGTGTATGACCCTAATTTTGTCACTAACTAGTACTCACATTATTATTTTAGAATTAAATCGAAAGACATGAATCTATAGTATTACTATTACCTATAGTATTACTATACCTAGTGTTAATTATTGGGAATAGGATTCGGTAGACATCATGTTTCGATCTTGATTTTTAGTTGGATCTCTTCGTAAAACCGATAAAATAATATTGATTTTGTATCACTTTTGTTTTTTTTTCTTTTTCCTTTCCAATTGATGTATCTTAGAATTATACAAATTAAGCTTCCAATTTGGCATTCTTGGGGTAGACATAAACTAGACTTGTCTCTTCGTCAATGGAAAGGTTTGTGTCATGCGTCTATTTTAAAAATGTATAAGATAGGACATGTATATGTGGATTGAGTTTGGATAAGATTCGTAAAAAAAAGAGACTGATTTATCCATTTAAGAATTATTTAATGGGTCGCTTTTAGGAAAAAACCTATGTTAAACTAAGTTTATTTAAATATTGATCACAATATTTATTTGAACACTCTATAAATTGACGTTTAATTATTGTTATGGAATCTAAGATCCTTTTGGAACTTAAGTTATTGGCTATCACTTATCACAAAGTCTCCCTATTCTGTATACTATTATATATTTAATTAAGTGCGTTAACGTCTACAGATAAAGAATATTCCCCACAATTTAACATGGAATTTATAACCTCCAAAACAAATTTCAACATGGAATTTTAATCTCCATACAAACTTAGAAATAAAATAAGGCGAACATTTAATTTTATACAAGACAACTTGACGAAGAAAAGAGAAATACAGTATCAAACTTAGTGCAGATAAATCAAACTATATTTATATTTATAAAACCTTGTGGTATTTTATATTCATGTTAAATTTGTGGCATTTGGTATTTATTCCAACTATTTTTTTTTTTATATTTGTCACTTGTCCCTGCAGAACGATATTCTTTTTTCATTTTTTTTATGGTTCCATCTTCATTTATTCCATAATAGTCTAGTGGAACGTAAATATAGATTCAAAAAAAAAAAGGAACGTAAATATAGGGGATTTAGGAATTCAAGATGTTTGAATCTCATATTGCTAATGAAATCAGTTTTAGCATATAATATATAAAGATACAAGATATATCACTCATCACTAACTGATTTTATGTTGCAGGTACAAAATCTCTTAAATTAGCAAGATTTTTTTTTTTCACTTAAAAGGATACTTTTCTTAGCTCAAAATTTATGTATGAATATGGTAAATCTAGACAAAAATGAGCGAAATGGTTAATTTCACATATAACACTGAATATTGGATTCTATTTAGATAGGTTAGTATACGTATATTCTTTATTGAAATCGCAATAAAAGCTTAACAATCCAGGATGTCAAAACGACATCCTAACCTTAATCTTTACCTCATTAAATTGATATTAAATTGAAAACTTGGTTGTGACTTGTGATTGACCAAAAAAAAATTAAAAATTGGTTGTGTTTTAGTGTTTAATTCTTATCTCCAATGAAAACAAGATGCAGATCGTTGAAAGTTGAAACCTGTTTAAGAATTGTTTTTTTAATAAATATTTTCGTATATGGATTCAAACATTTTTTGCTGTACGCAACAAAACATGACGGGCCTGCATCCTAAAATCATCTACCAAAACCTTCCGAGTTCTGATATATATTCCCATATATAACCTTCCGGTGGGATATGTATACCACCAAATATTTTACCAATGATCATTCAAATGATTTGGTAGGGCTAAGAGTTTTCTTACTTGATCATTGTCATATACGAATACAATTAATCATAGGTAATACGCCAGGAGCCTAGGACCCGCTTACGATTATTATGGATACAACCAAATTTAGATGCGAGACTTTCTACTCAGACATACAAAGGGGCCACTTATTTAGATACCAAAATATGTATATATACACATTTATAGATCACTCTCACATGGGCACACAAATTTTATACGAGTTCAACTGCCTTTTTTGAGGTCAAGAATGTCACAATGTGGCTACTCTAATCGCCTGTCGTGTCTTTTTTTTTTTTTTCTGTCATTTCGTGTAGTTTCAATATTTGGCCTCTTACTCTATCATGCATGGTTTCTTCCAATTTCATGTGGTTAACTAGCTTTCATCTAACTAGTTTACATTTAATTTAGGATATAGTGTGCGGTGTACGCAATTATAACTATCAATTTTTGAAATTTGAGGAAAATGTTTTACTTATAGTAATGTTCACGTACATATCCACTAAGTTGATAATACAAGTAAATCACCAGTGAAATTTGATTTTTGATCTAAAAGGTGATAAAAATTTTTTTGGCATATGAAATTTATGACCTAAAAAATTCGTGGTGGCTTTTATAATATATGGAATGGTTGTCACTTGATCGTACGTGTTAGTGATGGTAAGGAATTTAGTATGTATATTTCTACCATCATATAATGGATAATTCGTGATTAAAGCCATCTTAAAACGAACTAAACTTAGTAATATATCCACTGGCCACCTAACACAGCAGACATGAAGCATAATGCATTTGATTCATAAGTTATTTAATGAGTCATTGATAGAAAGGAGACGGAGTTGATACATACACATCTAAATCTATAGAGATATAGGCATATAGCCCACAAACACCAAATCATAAACAAAGCTTGGACGCACTAACACATCATTTGTGAGGCTAAAATGGTTCCTTAAGCGACAAGTAGTCGCATCCGAATACGGCGCTAGTAAATGTGGTAACCCAGTGGATGATGAGAAAACGAGGAAACTATGCTAAAAGTATACATTTATTACGTTGGTTATACATCTAAACCTATAGAGTATATATAGTCCACAAACACCAAATCATAAACAAAGCTTGGACACACTAATACATCATTTGTGAGGCTAAAATGGTTCCTTAAGCGACAAGAAGTCGCATCCGAATACGACGCTAGTAAATGTGGTAACACATTAGATGATGAGAAAACGAGGAAACTATGCTAAAAGTATACACTTATTACGTTGGTTATAATGAAAAGAGAGGTGATGTGTGTTTCATTATATCTTTTTACTTTTTAGGCACATAACCAATTCCCTCTAAAAGTTTGGGAAATATAAGTTTAAACTCTTACAAATTTGTATATTATAGTTATTTCAAATATTAAAAATGGATGATATGTGAACCTTAGAACAAAAAAAATTGAGAAGTATTGAATAAGAGTAAATCATCTAGTAATATTTTATTTAACATGTTGAGATAACCTAAGTTAGGGATTTAATTTGTCCAACATGCATGCAAACATACATAAAAAATTGACAAGAAATTTTATTTTCTTAATTTAAATACCAACCATACGGCATAAGAAACGAGAAAACTAAGTTAGGGATTTAATTTGTCCAACATGCAAACATAGATAAAATTGACACGAAATTTTATTTTCTTAGTTTAAATACCAACCATACGGCATAAGAAACGAGAACAAAAAAGATGGACATGTTAGTTTTTCATTGCTCTCTTTCAGAAACAAAAATAAAATAAAAATAAAAATTTGTGGTTGGAAAAAACATAGAAGACATCAACCACATGGCTGCAATGGCCACACTAGTCAGTCATCAGTTGGTTGTTCGATTCACGTGCTCTCTTCCACCGTTCTCAAATATCTCATTTCCGTCTTCTCTAGCCACGTCTTTGAATCTAGATAATTTCTAAATCATGTTTTATAACTTGGAAAATCGAAGCCGTATTAAATTTTGTTTTATTACGTATGGACCAGTTATGTTATTACGATAGCCACTGACCACCGAAATGGTGTTTTTTTAGGTAGACAACATTTCTATGATTGATTTTGTGCGCATCGAGCGTATGGTGCGTTAGTTTAATATCTTGTAGAATTTGTTTAGATATATTTGGAACCATATCTTCTAATTTGGTTTATTGCTAACATTTCCTTCCAATTCTAATGGAAACATATATACTTTTTGTGATTCTTCTCAGTGTGTATGAACATGAACATTTTGGAAGTTTATGATTTCTTACGCAATTGATAAATTGATGTTTTTCTGTGTTTTTGTAAAAGCTATATGATCGAAGCCAAGTTTAAGTTGAGTTAAATAGTATCTAAATGCTACTGATAAATTTTGGTTAGAAAGTAATCCAAATGGAAATTCAAACTGTACCAAACTTGAGAAAACAATATAGAACAAGTTTCTATATTTGTTATAAAACAGGAAAATCTAAAATGTGAAACCAAATCAAAACTGCTCCAGAAACAATATCTAAAAATGCAACAATCTTTCGAATCTCTTATACTGTATTACTAATTATTATCTAATTTCAACATAAAACTAATGCAACAAATAACGTGGGCCCATAGAGATGCCTACAAGTAC
The DNA here is from genome assembly GCF_000478725.1 of Eutrema salsugineum. Classification (NCBI taxonomy): domain Eukaryota; kingdom Viridiplantae; phylum Streptophyta; class Magnoliopsida; order Brassicales; family Brassicaceae; genus Eutrema; species Eutrema salsugineum. Next base: position 3,354,022 of record NW_006256885.1, read on the forward strand.
ACGTATATATCATGATGAATATTTTTATACTTATATATATATATATATATATATATCTCTCTTTTTCGTTAAATGGTTTACAACTAACTTATATATTATCGCAAATACATTCCAACAAAAGTAATTTTAGATACTCTGTCTCTGTGCATGAATTATATACTTTTTAATTCAACTAAAGAAGTTCTGTGTTGACAAAAGTAAAAATAAAAACGAGTTCATTTTTTCCCTATATTTAAAATATTTCATTTAGAGGAGACACATTGGACCAATCACACATTATCTCGAATAGTACTTGGTAAAAAAAAAATTGTTTCGAAACTAATTTTAAATTTAGATTAGTCAGATTTTTATTTTTTTGTGACAACTTCATTAGTCAGATAAATATGTTTATGTTTTTCTTCATCGACTATAAATATTCTGATTGTTATCCAATAAATATGGTTATTGTTATCCAATTAAAATCTGTTTAACAAGGAAACAAAAAAAAAGAAATAAATTATTATTTGCTGAGTAATATATTTCAGAAATAAAATAAATGGGAATATAAGGAAGAGAGGAAGCAATGAGAAGTGGCGTCCTCTCTTCAAATTCAACCGGCACTTCCTTCATCTCTTCTTCTTCTTCCCAATCTTCGTCTCTTCGGATATACTTACACCTATATATATATATATATATATATCTCCCTCATACATACCTGATACCTACACAGCTAAATCCATATCCATAAATCATAATCGAATTAAGCGATCAAATTGGTTCTCTGTTTTTTTTTTGGGAAATTTGTAAATTGGTGAGATCGGAAATTGTGATTGGATGGTGAGAAAGGAAGAGGAGGAGAGGAAGAAGAAGGTGGAGGAGGCGAGGAAGGGAATGCGTCTGGGGAAATACGAGCTTGGGAGGACGCTCGGCGAGGGTAATTTCGGTAAAGTTAAATTCGCTAAGGATACCGTCTCCGGTCAATCGTTCGCCGTTAAGATCATCGACAAGTCTCGTATCGCCGATCTCAACTTCTCCTTGCAGGTTTGATTTCGCGTTTTTCCCGATAAGATCGCCGAGAGAGATTTTGCCGGATCCAATTTTTTATTTTTTTTAAAAAAGCTCTCTCGTTTTGAATTTTTTGCAGATAAAGAGAGAGATCCGGACGCTGAAAATGCTGAAACATCCCAACATTGTCAGATTACACGAGGTGCGTCTTGTCCAAATTAATTTGTGTAAATCATTCTAAAAACGTAATCTTCCTGGATTATCGAATGATTCTTTGATGATTATGTTAATTAAGTTATAGCAACTTGGATTCGTTTGTTTGCTTGCGGTGTAGGTTCTGTTTTTTTAGTACCTGAGTCTGACAAGAGGACATAATAGTAAATAAAATTTCTGAATTATTGTTTATGGTTACTATCCATTAAAAATTTGATTCATTATCGCCTGAAAAAAAAAAGTTAGATAATCGGGTCTGTGGATTACTATTTTTAGTCTCTCAGTGGTTTTTTTTAATATCTTATCTTATAAAACAAAAGTGATTAGAAGAACTTGCTGACAGGATTGAACATCAAATTTCTCTGAAAATTGTTGTTTGTTTTGGGTCTTTTGAGAACATCTCTTACATAGAGATTATGAAATTTGGTCATCAATTTCCTTTAGCTTGTTTTTCACGTTGCCAATTAGCCCACTGTTTACATAAAAAATATTATTTTCTTAGTTAATTATTCATTCCATTATCGATCGAGAACGTTGGCTTGGCTGATAACTAAAAAAAATATGAACTTTTCAACGGAAGGTGGGTCCCAAATATGGTCGTGAAAAAATGGCGCTGATTGATCATACATAATTGCCTAATCTTAGGACCTTTTTTAAGCTTTTATCATATGTATGGACCCACTTTGATCTTATGCATACGCTACTTATTCTTCTTTTCATGATAATACTAATATATTAATATTCAGATTATTATTTGGGTGTTGCTGTACCTTTGGGTTAAAAAAGTGGAGGACGTTTATTGTTGACTTCTAATTATCTCATTTCTTTGAGTTGCTTTGCCTTGTAACACGAGTTTAATCTTTGACTTTTTCGTCAAGCAACCGATTTATTGGATATACGTGGTCCAAGCTTGAGGTCGCGTCTAACGTTGTCGTGTTTCATCTTGTAAATTTCTCTAAGTGTTTACTGTTTAGGGAAAATCTTTGTATATGATTGATAACGTATTTTTACCTTTTTTTATTAGGAGCAATCTTGTTGATTTCTAAACATCTTATCTCAGAATTCACATTTCCCTCTCTTTTTTTTTCTTGAACTTAATGGGTCGCTTCCTTATGGTTGGTCATCATGCAGGTCTTGGCTAGCAAAACGAAAATTTTTATGGTCATGGAATGTGTCACCGGAGGAGAATTGTTCGACAGAATTGTAAGACCCTACTAGCTTCTCTGCTCAAAACAAAGCTCTTACTTTTTTCTTTAACATTATAAGTAGTTTTTTTAGTTAAACTCACCTTCTAATATAATAACTCACAGGTTTCCAAAGGAAAGCTTTCAGAAGCCGAGGGAAGAAAAATGTTTCAGCAGCTGACCGATGGAATCAGCTACTGTCACAGCAAAGGTGTTTTCCACAGGGATCTCAAGGTCCGTGCTTCTCACGTTTTCCAAAACCATGAAAAAAAGCTATGAAATAGTGCTCTGATGTTTCCACTTTATCCATATTGCAGCTAGAGAATGTTCTTCTTGATGCAAATGGACACATTAAGATCACTGATTTTGGCCTCAGTGCTCTGCCTCAGCATTTCAGGGTACTTGGATTTTTCATTTTATATCGTTAACATCATCAGAAAACAAAATATTGTTGAATCGACCATATGTAAGCTCTCACTAATTCTCTCTTTGGCATTTTAGGATGATGGGTTGCTACATACAACCTGTGGAAGTCCTAATTACGTTGCACCTGAGGTTTTAGCAAACAGAGGCTACGATGGTGCAGCATCAGATATATGGTCGTGTGGTGTAATCTTGTATGTGATTCTTACTGGATGTCTTCCTTTTGACGATAGAAACCTTGCAGTTCTTTACCAGAAGGTAAACCGCCTCTTCTCTTTGATATTTTCGATTGGACACACATTTTGAAGGAACAAGCTTGATAAAAGGTTTGATCTCTTTTTCAGATATGCAAAGGAGATCCACCAATACCAAGATGGTTATCACCAGGTGCAAGAACCATTATCAAGAGAATGCTTGATCCAAATCCAGTCACGAGGATCACAGTCGCAGGTATTAAAGCCAGCGAATGGTTCAAGCACGACTACACGCCGTCAATTCCCGATGATGATGACGAAGAAGAAGTTGACACAGACGATGATGCTTTCTCAATCCAAGAACTCGTAAGAATCTGTCACATCACTCGTTATTGCAGGTTGCATTTGCTTCAAGTACAATCTGCTCAATTCTCTGTTTTCTTTTCTGAACGGTGTAGGGATCTGAAGAAGGGAAGGGCAGTGATTCACCGACCATCATCAATGCGTTTCAGTTAATCGGAATGTCTTCCTTTCTTGACCTGTCCGGTTTCTTTGAACAAGAGGTAAAGTGTCTTTACTCTGTTTCAAAGATGTATCCTCTGCTTGAGACAATGTATAAGAATAAAAAAGTTATCCTTTCCATTTCTCAGGATATATCAGAGAGGAGAATAAGATTTACTTCAAATAGCTCTGCAAAAGATTTAATGGAGAAAATCGAAACAGCAGTTACAGAAATGGGATTCAGTGTACAAAAGAAACATGCGAAGGTGAGTCTTAACAACGTGTTCTTCCTCTTCCTTAGCTACTTGTAGTGTTAAGTTTGTAGCGTTCATAAAATTCTAAACTGTATTTTTTTTTTCGTCTCTTCAGTTAAAAGTAAAGCAAGAAGAAAAAAACCAGAAAGGTCAAGTTGGTTTATCAGTAACAGCTGAGGTATTTTAGTTATTACATATATATTTCACTATTTAGACTATTTAGTGATTATATTTGACGACTAATCAAAGGATTTGTTGTCGTGCGTATAACAGGTTTTCGAGATAAAGCCGTCACTGAACGTGGTTGAGCTAAGAAAATCTTATGGAGATTCATGTTTGTATAGACAGGTAAGCTAATATCATCTCTTCTCACTAAGTTCAATGGCTTCTCTGATATGATTCCTTTTTTTTTTTTTTTTATCTTCAGTTTTTCGATTTAAAAGTTTTAGAAAACTAAAGATAAAAAATCTAATTTAAATTTGGGGTTGGTGCAGTTGTACGAAAGACTATTAAAAGACGTGGGCACTTCCTCGCCGGAGCAAGGGATAGTATCATAGGTGTTGGTGTTTTCGGCTAATGCGAAATTTAAAGAGCTTAGTTTACGATATGCTACACCATCAATGTTCATAATTTTTTATTTATATAAAATATAAAGAGCTTAGTTTATATACTTTGTGAAAATATGTGCATTAGTTAGAAAAAGGCGAAGAAAAAGAAAATCACCTCACAAGAATTGGAGCTTTATTAGACGTGCCTAGTCGGCCGTGTAGCCAAATCTCAAGAAAATCTCTTCATTTTTTAGTTTGTAAAAATGAAATATATGTATATAGTTTGTGTATCTTATAGAATGATTTGAGAATACATATAAAATCTGTAAAGTTAAACCTTGTTTACGGGCATGGTCTGGGCAATTGGTCAAATTTTGTTGTTTTTCTCTTGTCTATTACTCAACTTTGCTAAATATGAACCAAACTTGGAACATAAATGAAAACAAATGACCTCTCTGATTCTCCAAAAGTGATTTATGTGTATAAAGTGCCCTCTCCAATTATTAATGCATACAAAGTTCATGATGCTCTCATCTCCGTCTCTTTTATCACTGCATGCATTCGGTCGATGAACAAACTCACACCATGACATACACAAACCGACAATAATGAGTGTATCAATTCACTACCAAGAACTTTTTCCAGGACAAGTTCATAGGTCAACACGATGATCAAAGCCAACGCTCAAAAATAGACTATCTAAAACATTCAAACACTCAAAATCGAAACATTATGGATAAGTCTATATCGAAAACATTCAAAACAACAACTCAAAGAGAAGTCAACCTAAAAAACATATTATATAATCGAAATATGCATAAAATAAAGATAAAGCCAAAACAGACTCTAACACCAATAAATCCTCGATCCTTCCCGCCAAGATGCATGCTGCGATGTGGTTATTGTTTTAGATGAAAACTGATCAATGTAATGCAAAGAAGAAAGGAACATATAAACTATAACAAGTGATAAATATATGTACACATAATAATATAAAATATAAGACAAATTCATACTCCTTCATTACACAACTAAAAAAAGAAAGACAAAAAAATTGGGAGAAATTACTCAGATTAGCACTAATTCATCCAGTTATTACTAGATTAACACCCAAAGAAAAAAAATTACTAGAATAGCATATAATTCTAATCAAAGGACTGAATACCCTATGTAGTTTCTAATAATAACAACTATGCCAATATATTTATCAATTTGAATATTTAAAAGTTAAATTATGTAAATATGATTAATTAATTAAATAAAGACAAATTTAGAAAGGGTAAAAAACCCTAACACTTCTTGGGTAAAAAAAAATCAACACAGCCACCGTCACCAACATCTATCATTTTCAACGGCACCAGAAATTGTCTCACCTCACCGTTGACTGCTCTCCTCAGACCGTGGTTTCTTCTTCTCTGCTTCACTGGTTGAGCCTATACTTTCAAATCGCGTTGTCGTTTATTGTTCGGTGTCGCCTTCACCGAATTTTGTGTTGTCTTCACCAAATTGCAGAGTGCAGAGTTCAGGTCGAACCTCAGCTTTCCTTTCCTTATCTTCTTCTCATTTGTGTGATTTTTTTAGTTTGATTGTTCAGTTCACATATCAAAAAATAATCTCTGTAAGTTCTGATCTGTTACTTTCTTTTCAAACTCATTCCCACTGAACTCTAAAATAAAAACTAATTGAAAGGATTTTTAATTCTTAGTTCATTCTTGTCGTTTTCCTTTGGTTAGTATTAGGATTTTAAATATTATTAGGATAATTAGAATTCTCTCTTTGGTACGTCTTCACATCGTCATCACTTCGTTAGTATTACTATTAGTATTAGAATTCTTAATTTATTCTCCCTCAATGAACTTATATCATTTAGCAATGATTTTACCCAGCTTCTCTTATCACGTTTTTTTAACTAATTATGGCCTCATCAAGTGTTAAGAAGAGGTACCCTCCACTACTTTTTGCTGAAGGAAAAGCACCTAGTCAGTTAAGAAGTATGAACCACAATTGCTATCTCTCCAATTTAAAAATGGTTGAAATAGGAGTTGGGGCAGATGTGTGGGATGCGTTAAAAACTTCTTCTGTTGGAGTAATTGCTAAGCTTAAGGAGGTAGACTACACATGGTGTGCTGGTGTTGTCCATTACTTGCTAACACATCAATTGGTCATTGAAAAGCCTTATGAGATATGGACACTAATTGATAGTCAACCTATTAGATTTTCTTTGCATGAGTTTGAAGAGATTACAGGTCTTAATTGTGCTCCATTTCAAGATAAAGAGAACTGGGATGTTGATCATAAAGAATTTTGGGCGGAAATGAATGTTTCGACGGGGAATGGACCGTCTTTAAAGGAGTTGCAAGCGGTGTTAGATAGATGCAAGGATTGGAGCTTTGAGAAAAGGAGAATGGTAGGATGGTTGTCGCTTTTGTCTATTGGGATCTATGGTATTTCTCCTACTAGTAGAATCCCTTTAGACAAAGCCAAAAGGGTACTTGACGCAGACGTTTTTGAGAGTTATCCGTGGGGACGAGTTGCGTTTAGGAGTCTGATTGAATCCATCAAAGTGATAACTTATGGAGTGAAGAAGTCGTATACAATGCATGGATGTGTTCATGTTTTACTCATTTTGGCATATGAGACAATTGAGGGTTTAGGAGAACGGTATGGAAATGAAAGAATTAGTCCTGCAGTTCCTCTTCTATGTTGGGTGGATCTCGTGCTCGATTCAAATTTGAAGACTTCATCTTAGAAGACAAGAAAGCTAATGACAACAAGGTATGAATGCTCTAATGAGAAGGTTTTAAATATTTTGCTTTTAATTTAAACGATTGCTTGACATGTTCTTTTATTTTAATCTTCAGTTTCGTGTTAGGAGTTTCATTTTAAAATCACAAGAAGATATATACCCTAAGTGGGATGACGATGAACCAGACGAGAAGCTTAACAATCTGATTGAAGATCTACTGAACAATAGATTGGATACACAAGCTTGGGAGATCACTGAAGCACCTGTTAGCAGGAAGAATAAACGTAAGGTATATGTCCGTCAGAGTTATACTGGGGTGGTTGAAGATAACGTTGTTGAAAAGTCTACAAAAAAGAAGAAAGACAAAGGAAAATCAGTTGTGAGTACTAATTATAAACGTTTTCTTTCAAATTTAAATGTTGTGTTTACTATGTTATCCATGTTCTTTATGCTATCTTGTTTAAATTTGTGTAGGTGGATGGAGAAGATTGTGGTGAAAATAGTATAGAGAATAGGGTGCTATCTCAAAGTGAAACTGCAATTGTGGGACTTGTGGACATGGTTAAAACGTTGGTTGAAAAAGTGGATACCATGGACAACAACCTTGATAACAAGGTTTTGTCTTGTTTGGGGCTTGCCTTTGATGCTAAACTCGACGCTAAAGTCCACGCTGAAGTTGAGGTCAAATTAACATCTGTTTACGAGAAGATTGCCTCGCTGGAGAATGAGGTAAAAGATCTTAAAGAACAACTTAAACCACGTGAGATCACAGCCGCCAACTCAAATGTCAACTTAGATGATGAAGTGACAAGTAAAGCTATGGTACGTTAATTTTTTTTTGTTAAGGGTAATTATGTTTGATGTTTGGTGTTATGTTGTATCTGTTAAAAGGAATATATCTTGTTTTGTAAAATGTGTTTTGGCTTGGGTCGTAAGGTAATGAACAGTGTTTGTAAACCTCTTAAACTACGTAAAGTGGACATATTCTCTTTTCATGAATGTCATGTTTTTTCATTTGTATGTGTCAAACATAATTGTTTAATATATTAAAGTCTTATTTATGCTCATGGCAGTTTATAATATTCAGTCATTACAATTTTATGAATAATACTTTTATTTATATTTTCTACAGTCATGGATGGTCCAAACAAAGAAGCCTACACACGATGATTTACCAGTCCAGTGTGTCATTAGAAATATGAAAAATACATGCAAGAAGACCGATAAGTTGCATCAAAAGAAAATAGTGGATAAGGTTGAACACAACAATATTCGGGTTGGTAAACATGCTCTTAAAGTGACAAAAAAAGAAGTTAAAGGGGATGGTGTCACAGCTACTTCTGAAACATGGTCAGACCCTATCTTGCGGGCAAAAGTTAAAGCACTTGGTATGGGTTTAGAGGCTACAGTAGGACACTTGAAGAAGTTGGAAGAGCATACGCCTCCACGAAAACAAACCTATACGATAAATCTGTCATTGCAAAAAGATTTCATAAAAAATCGGTCGTAGTAATTAAATCTGTTGTTTCATTGCAATAAATCTGTAGAATAAGTCGACCACATCTTAAAACACTGTAGAAAAAAATAAATATGTGAAGTCATACGAAAGATTTACTTCAAAAAGTCGGTCATTCAAATAAATCTATAAAAAAAATCAGTCATTAAAGATAAATCTATACAAAATCATAAATCTGTCATTATTACCAATATAGATTTTTAACATAAATTTACAGATTTTTTGCGAAATTTGAATGGCAATTTCGTAAATATTTATTTTTTTTCATTTAAAAAAATAATAATTATAATGGCATTTTTGTAATTGATTTTTTCCTAACAAAGGAAAAAAGGGTAAAATAGACAGACAAATTTTTTTAGTAATTTAAATAAAATTAGAGCTATTCTAGTAATAATCATATAAATTTGTGCTATTTAAGTAATCTTCCCAAAAATTGGAGTAAGGAATGACGTTTTATACCCCGACTAATTAATGCCCTTCTTTTCTTTTGCGTTTTGGTGTTAGTAGTCTACCCTGCTGCTGGATTTGAACCAAAGCTTGGAACATAATTGAAAATAAGAGGTATCATTGGGGATCTATATTCTCCTTGAGGGATTTTTATGCACAGATTGTCCTCTCCAACAATGTATACCGTGTCCCTCATATCCTGACCATATAGGAATTTCCGATCGCACAACACGGCCGCTTTCTTCTCCTCATCGACAAAGAAAGCTATCCTTTGATGAAGAGTATCCTCATATATATCCACATATAAAAACTTGCTCCACCACAAGACTTTGGTCTGATTATCAATCTTATCATCTGTTGTCATCCATATCTCAATCTTTAGTGGGTTACGCTTCTGATATAATACTGAGAGTCGTTCTTCTCCAACAACTGAGAGAGCTCTAGCCCAACTATCAGCACCAGAATTCGGAATCTTCATCGACCATAATTTCTCTGTTGAAAAATCAAAACAAGATATGAGGCTTTGTCCTTCTTTTACTACATTGTGAGCAAGCCAATAAGTATTCCCCTTCAAAGACACGCTGCTGTTTGGGACTATACGGAAATAGGGACAGACACGATTACGATCCCTCCACGAATCAGAGCTAAACTCATAGATTTCATACTCAACAACCATATAGGAAGGCTTATATTCAGTGCATAAGTACCTCAAGATTTTGTAGCTTTGACAAGACTTGTTGTTTTCGTATCCAAGTGCAAACTCACAGTAATACCCGTAACGTTTACTGTCTTGTATCCACCTGGTTTGGCCAGTACAAGGGTTCCAAACCACGAGTCTAAAGTCGTCTCTGGTGGTGCATAACAATAACCCGTCGCAGTGAAAGATTTTACATATCTCTACTTGTTTAAGATTATGAAACTCGTTTAGGCTCAACAACGTTGATGGATCTAGAGCATTGTTGTGAACTTCATGGAGATTTATACTCTCTGAGGAAACCCTTAAATTTTTCAACGTGAAAGCTTTCCATCGCTTGCAAGTAAAACGTAATCGACTCAGAGGAACTCTAGAGAGGATTTCCTCCTCTATCAATTCCCACGGAAGGTCGAGCAATCTCAACGTTTTTCTTGTCATCTCCCAAAGGAAGAAGAAAGCCAGAGGTGGCCGGCTAATTATAAATTAGGGTTTTCCAGTTCTTATATGATATATAGACAGACTTCCGCGTTAAATTTTCATTACTCTATTTTCCTATATGGAATATATTTACTAATTTTACATAAGAGATAAAACAAACTAAAAAAGGGAAACAATCATATTTATGTTCCCACAAGATTGTTGTTTACTAATATATGTCACAAACTTTGTGTTTTCATCATCAGTCATCCTATGAAAAATATCATACATGTTTTTTGTGAGTTCCAGGTGAAATATATGGTAAAGTAGAAATCATATATGGACGGGACTTTGATATCTACAAATTAGCCTTCACTAGTACACTTTACGTTATTAGTATATTTTCTTCAATGTATGTATTTATAGAGATATCTGAGTCTAAATTATAATCTTATGATAATTGAGATTTTCATATTCTGATAAGATTAGATCTAGAGTAAATTATTATGTAATTATCTCCTGTAATAGAGATATAGGTAGATTATCTTATCATAGGGTTCATTTTGTGATATCTCAATCTATGTTAATAACTAATTATTACAAACAAAAAGAGAGCTCACTTTATATTATACTGTAGGACTATTGCAAATGTCTACAAACAAAAAAAAGTGCTCAGTTTATCATAGTTTTACACTAATTAAAGATTTCATTAATTGGGCTGGCTGTTACATAAGCAAAAAAGGAACCAGAAACAAAATTTATGTACACGAAAGATAAACATAAATCAGATCCATTTATATTTAAAATGCTAACTATGCATGAAAAACGATATGACAAAAGGAACAAAACAAACGAAAAAGATAAATAAGATGGAAGAAAGTACGTCCTATTTTCAACTGAATAATCTTCTTCTTTGTAGAAAAATGGGATAAATTATACACAAACAGATAGAAAGATTTACGTTGAATATATGCAAGATTGGGACAAATTATAACCACATTGTAGAGAAAAGTTTTGGTATTTAATGGCTAGAGAGCCGATCCTCAAGCTCTTTGTTATATAACTGAATCAAACCGGTTGTATCTTGATGTGGAAGATCATGAAGCTTCTCATCTAAGAGACTCTTATACTCATTATCTCTATCTTCCCATTTACGCATGAACTCAACCTGCAAACACACAAACCCATCAATTATAAAAGAGAACAAAATGTAAGCAAATGTGAGAAGGAAAAAAAAAAAAAGGAACCGGACTTGTTTCTGAAATGTATCAAATTCGTCTGAGCTAAGAGATCCATCGCTGTTGGAGTCAAGAAGCTGCATCATCTCCTCTGCGTCTTCACCTGGAGCTCCAAGCTCTTCCATCACTTCCATTAGCTCCTCTATGCTGATCATCCCGTCGCCGTTTTTGTCCAAAAGACAGAACACTCTGTCTCTCTGGTTCGTTGTTGCCTTGAGACTTTGGTGTTTATTGGACGAGAGATCTTTGAGACGAATCGCTGCAAGATCCGCTGCTGCCATCATTATTGCCTTAAGCCGCTTCGCCTATAGATAGATTCAAACAATCAGCTTAACCTCCTACGCTTATCTTCTTGATAAACCCACAAAAAGAAAACATAATAGCTTACCTCTTTTGGGTCAGTTAGACCGCCTTTGTACAAAGAATGTGATGCTGTTCCAGCATTAGCGGATCCATCCATATCCATTGTCCGTATCTGTATTTCCATCAAAGGTCTTCTCTGATCGCTGTCGCTAACATCAACCGCCATATGTAAACTCCTATACCCATTTTCCTTTGGCCGAGCAATGTAGTCTTTTGTTCTATGCGGAATCTCCTTCCACAGAGACCGGATAATATTGCTTGTTCTGTAACAGGCTTTTTCGCCAACTTCAACATCGTTTGCCACAGAATTTGGCACCAATATGACCCGTAGACCAAGTACATCGTTCACTTCTTCCGGTTTACGCCCGTCTCTTAAAAGCTTCTTCATCATGCTGTACCTGCTTTTATACCGGCCTTTCACATATACATCATCTACCATTCTAGCCAAAACCAAATCATCCTTCAAAGTCCGATGAAGCTGCTCTTTGTACACGTCTATCAACGGTTTAGACCCGTTCTCGTGACTTCTTAACCATGAATCCAAGTATATATATGATCCCGGGAAAAGATAACGGAAAGAGATGTCCTCGAGCTCAAGTGACAGTTGATTAGCCCCGACGGCATGAGCTAAAGGAGAATAGATCTTCAACACTTGGAGGGAGAGAATCTGCTGGCGATACCTTGGCAAGTGATCTAAATGCCTCATCTCGTCAAGCTTTGAAACGAGGTCCATGATCACAGCTCTGATGTCGTAGTACGTGAGGTAGAACTTCCTCAGCGAAGCAGCGGTTTCATCGTCTAATACATCGACTTTAAAAGGGATGTTCTTCACACGGAAGATCTCGTGAAGCAGATGGGCAGTTCCGGTACCAATCTGGTCTCTCACTTCGTATATAGATATTGCATTTGCCTCCACCACTTCACTCAATATGCTCGCCGAGATAACTTCTGCATCCATCTGCCATTACAATATAATGGCTCAAAACATCAATTCACAGATTTTTTTCCAGATGAGCAAAACACATTGTAAGTAACTAATCATATCACAGAACCTACTTCATCGTCATATACTCTGGATTCATTAATCCTCAGTGATTTTGTATTTATGTAAGGTTCAATTTCCTAGTTTCCGAACACGGTTTTCCTCCAATTCTCGCCACAGAATCCACAATAGAACCTAATCATCTAAAAAGGAAACTGTGAGGTTACAGAGAGAAAGAAACCTGGAGATCGGCGAGGAGGATAGAGAGGGAGAGAGCCTTAGAGAGGGGAGAGCGACCGTCAGAGGCAAGAGGGAGAGACTGTAAGATAGGAATCGAGAGCTTCAAAGCCTTAAAGAGTAACCTAGACGAAGACGTCGACAACCAAACCGAATTCATCCTCTCCGTCACTTCGTTGAAGGCTCCGACAAGCTCCACCACCATTTTTCCTCCGGCTGCCTCCGGAGACCGAGCCGTCGATTCAATTGCAGTATCGTTCGCTTCCGACCTCGGATTCCACCGTCGACGTCGGTAGTGGTGTTGCTGGGTCAAGTGGATCGTATGTAGACGGCGATACACTATCTGGGATCTGCATCTCGGGATTCGAATTGGAGAAGGACGAATTACAGACATTTGAGAGTGAATTTTAAACCAAATTTTTTTTAGAAGATTTGTGTTTTCTGGGCATTTATAATGTGCCGTTAGCTTTTTATTTTTATTTTGCAGCAATGGATAAGCCACGTAGGAATTTGTGTTATCGTCCACATATGTATTTATTTATTTCTGTAAAAAGAGGGAAAAATAAATAAATTAATATCATTTTAGACTCTCCTTTTGGCTTAGAGGGTTCGATACGAGACGAGTAGCAACATTTGACGCTCATCTAAAACCCTACGCAAAAGCCTCTGAGTTCCGGTTTCTGCATCTCTTTCCTTCTTCTGCCATTGAAGCTAGCTTCGATTGGAAATCATGGCGGCCGTACCGAGAGGCCTCATTTCTCGCATCAATCATTTTCTATCAATCCGGTCCATGACTCCTTCACCCTCGCAATCTCTTCCCCATTGTAGCCTCTTTCTCCTCCGACGATTCAGCTCCGATGCTGGGTTGGTCGGCGGTAGTGGATCTGATATAATCGAGGCTCCGACTCGAATCATCGAGGCGAAACCCGGTGAGATGTCCCCGAGATCCAGAAGGACCGGGATCATCGCCGTCAAGTGTGGGATGACTGCGCTCTGGGACAAATGGGGAGCTAGGGTTCCTGTTTCTATTCTCTGGGTCGATGACAACATCGTCTCTCAGGTCAAAACTATTGAGAAAGAAGGGATTTTCGCGCTACAGGTAACTCCATCGCAGTTTATCATCCCCATATTTGCATCTGTAGTGTATCTGCTGGATTAGTGATAGCTCTTAGCTCCACTTGTGTATTCGGGTAACTGTTACTTGATCAATAGATTTTTTTTTTTTTTCTTTTCTAGGGCGTCAATATCTAATTTGCAATACTCAATATTAAAATGGAAACAGAGTTTGATGTGATTTTTCTTGATGAAATGGATAGTTTTTATGAAGCTCATGGTTTAGTAATGTGATTGGCATGTGTTGTTCTGTGTTAGTTAGATTGGATGTGGCCATAAGAAACCGAAGCATTTGACAAAGCCTGAGCTGGGCCATTTCAGAGCTCAAGATGTGCCGTTAAAGAGGAAATTGAGAGAGTTTCCTGTGACAGAAGACGCTCTTCTTCCTGTTGGCACTTCACTCGGTGTCCGCCATTTTGTTCCCGGACAGTATGTTGACGTCACTGGGATCACTCGAGGGAAAGGTTTTCAGGTGAAACTATTCTCAGCTGCTTTAAAGCTTGAATTCTACTTCGGTGTTTTTGCCTTACAGAACAGAACTGGATACTGATAAGTTGAATAATCAAGTAGCAATGTGGTAGATAAATAGCAAATGGAGTGAGCGAATGTAACAGTGTCTGGTTAATGGCTGTTGAATTGATGTCCTTTGTGATGTAATTTGCAGGGAGTCATGAAAAGATGGAACTTCAAAGGAGGACCGGCTTCACATGGTTGTTCAAAGGCCCATCGAAAACCGGGTTCCACAGGTCAAAGAGATGCTCCAGGAAAGGTATGTGCCAAATTGCTTTCTTGTAAATTTTTTCTCCAGAGAAATTCACTATACTGACTTGTTAATACGGTGAGCAGGTGTTCAAGGGCAAAAAGATGCCTGGGAGAATGGGTGCAGAACAGAGAACAGTAAAGAACGTTTGGGTTTACAAGATTGATCCTGCGAGGAACCTCATCTGGGTGAGAGGACAAGTAAGTATCTCAATCCAAATTCCGGTCTTTGTCTCGCACTTACTTTAGGATTGTATTATGAGAGTATCATTGAGACTTGTTGGTAGGTCATGATTGTTAATTGTTGTTGTTGTTGCAGGTTCCTGGTGCAGAAGGAAACTTTGTGTTCATAAAAGATGCGAATTACAAGAAACCCGACATCTCAAAGCTTCCTTTCCCAACTTACTTAGCCCCAGAAGACGAGGATCCATCAGAATTAGAACCGTTGGTCGCAGATCTCGGAGAAGTCGACCCATTTATGTTGGCAGAGTGATGGAAACGACATGATCTCGATCTTGATTTTGGCTTTTTCATGTTTTACGTGTGTGGAAGACAAGAAGCTGAGGAAGTGGAGAGTGACAGAGCCAAAGCTTTTTGCAGATGAAAATTGTCATTTCTTATTTAGTTGTTTGGATGTATGAAATTGAAAACGATGAATAGAGAGGGAATTTAGTCTCGCATTTGTTGAATCTCCGATGCTAAAGAGTTTTGCAATAAGCAATGAAGGGACACAGAATTTATGTCTCATCTTCTAAATACTGTATGCATGCACATAAGGGTTTGTATGTATATATATTTACAAGAACCAAAAAAAGAAAAAAGAGATTCGTTTTCTAATTCAACAAGAATCAAGATCCATTTATTAGGCCTCCCTTATATAAGTTTTCATCTCCCAATAGAGAAATACAGTTGTGTGTTCTGATCTCTTAGAGACCAAGATCTTGAAAATTCCTGAGAACACAAACGCTTATTTCATTTCTCTATCTCTCTCTCTCTCGCTCGATTAGGGTTACCGTTGAGGAAACTCAACGCAAGATAGAGAGTTTCCGAATCTCATTGACTAAGCCATGAATCCGGAACAGAATCGACGGCAATGCGCAGCTTGCGGTGAACCAGAGCCGCTTTTCACACACACCGTCCACAAAAACAGCGGTTTCCGGCAACTCTGCACCGATTGTTTGCTCAAGGAACATCGGGAACTCTTCTGCCCAGTTTGTCTCAACGTCTTCGTCGACGTCCCTCCTCCACAAGCTCGTATCATCTGCCTCAATTGCCCTTCAATCACCCACCTCGATTGCTATCGTCCGCCGTCTTCCTCCGCCGCCTCCTCCTCCTCCGCCACTCCTTCCTTCACCTGCCCGCCATGTTCTGACCCCAATTTCTCCTTCTTCTCCTCCAAATTTCGTCCTCCGAGCTCTGACCAAAGCGGAGAGATTAACAACGACGACGGCTCCGAATCGATTGTCGAATATGAATCGGCCACTGCTCTCATCGCAGCGGCGAATATCGCGGCGGTTAATATGAATAACGCGGCGGCTCATTTAAAGAAAGAAGCTGTTAGGAAGATCCTCGAAGCTAAGCTGGCCAAGAAGAGAGCTAAAGAAGCAATGGTGATTCTTCACGACCTTGTTCTGAAACAAAAAGCTTCTGAGAAAGGAAACCCTAACAAGAGGAAGGCCAGCGACCGCTGATTTTACAAAAATCTCACAGCAAAATCCTGCAATTTATCGGTAACGTAGGGATTTGTATGATAGATTTCCCTCTAGGGTTCAAGAAAAGACTACTCGTTGCGGATTATTATAGACCTGTAATATCCAGATTTGGTCAACTTCATTTTCTTCTTCACTTCTTAGTTCACTCTCGAACGTGTTTGATCACAAGCCTCATAGAGAAAGCTGGAGACTTTGAAATTTAGGATTAGATTAGGGCTTTTTCTTTTGTATAATGGTGTGCGACGCAGTGACCATTCATTCATATTAATGGGTTCTTCTTCAACCTTCAAATTTATCTGTGTGATTACAAGATTTCGTTTTGTTTTATGGTATACTGGTTTGGAGATTTTGATGATGTTCGGAGTTCTTCAGATAGTATCTTAATGAATTAGGTTGATCAAAAACATATCCAAGAACTTACAACAACAATAAAATGCTTCCAAGAAAATGATATTGCATTGATATTTGGCTTGGAAATTGTGAGAAAGACACTGTTTTTGGTTCTTTTGTTATAAGATGATCATCAAGATAATAATAGTTTGGAAAAATCAAATTCTGGTTTGGATTGGTGATATATGTAATATCTGTTTTTGCACCACGAAAACGGAAAGAGCAAGTTACAGGCATTTCCTAAGATATGTTTTGCCAAATTGATGAAAGAAGAAGAAGATCTGACAGGACTCTGCAAGAGAGTGGGCAAAATTACGTAGCTTTCCATCATTTTGCGGCTCATCTATAATAATCTTAAAATATAAGCCCTCGTTTTGCAAATTTGTTAAAAATGGCGAGTCAGCCGAGGACAGAAACCCTAGAAATCGCCCGAGTCGAGTTAATTCGTTCCTCACCCAGCTCTATCTCGCCGCGTGACTCGTCCCTTCCTCCGCGAAAACGCTTCGTTCCATTCGTAGCTCAAATTTTGTGCCTTGCCACCTGAAAATGTGTCCTAACAACTTTGCTTCAGTTTTACCTCTTTTTTCTTCTATCTGAAAATCGAGCAAGACTCCGTTTACAACATTCCCCTCTTCTCTCAAAACTTCTTGACTCGCTACCAGCACAAGAACGTTCTAAGCCTCATTAGGTATGCTATAGCAGACCAAACCAGTTACATTTCTTTGTTCTTGTCTGGTTTATAAGAATGATGAAAACGTTTGTTGGATTTGAGCAGAATATCATAGGCAGACGATATTTACTAACCCAAGAGTCGTCTTCTCCAGAGAAAATAACTTTCCGTTTACAGGATTTTTTTTGTTTCCTTATTTTGCAAAGAAATTGTTAGTCTCTTAGCTGATTTTCTTGCTTTTTGCGCTTTTTTTTTAAAAAAAAAATTGTTATTAAGATGTTTTTGTTGTTGTTGAATAGATTGAGGCTGTGGAGATTTTACGGTTTGTGGAACTGATAAAGTTTGAAGCTTTCTTGGAGTTTGAGTATGGTTTAACAATGGCTCCACCTGGATCAATGGGAGTAGTAGACCCTGGATGGGAACACGGTGTTGCACAAGACGAGCGGAAGAAGAAGGTGAAATGCAATTACTGTGGGAAGATTGTTAGCGGAGGAATATACAGATTGAAGCAACACTTGGCTCGTGTATCAGGTGAAGTGACGTATTGCGATAAGTCTCCAGAGGAAGTATGCCTGAGGATGAAAGAGAATCTGGAACGGAGTCGTTCCACCAGAAATCTGAGGCACCCTGAGGATAAAAGCAGGCAGTCTTGTTCCAGTTTCCGTCAATCCAACAATGGCGATGAGGAGGACGAGGAGGAGGAAGAGCAGCGATGCTGGTCTAGAAGGAGCAAAGGAAAACAATCCGTGAGTGATGGGAGTCTTCTCAGGTCTTCAGGATATGTTGATCCTGGATGGGAACATGGTGTTGCTCAGGACGAGAGGAAAAAGAAAGTGAAATGCAATTACTGTAACAAGATTGTGAGTGGCGGTATTAACCGTTTTAAACAGCACCTCGCAAGAATACCTGGAGAGGTAGCTCCGTGTAAAACTGCTCCAGAGGAGGTTTATGTGAAGATTAAAGAGAATATGAAATGGCATCGAGCTGGGAAAAGACAGAACATACCTGATGACGACATGGGAGCTTTGAGTTTCAGAACTGTCTCTCAGGATCCCGAGCAAGAAGAAGATGGAGTGGAGCTTGACTTTTATCCAGTTAGCCAAGATAGGTTGATGCTGGGAAATGGAAGGTTTAGTAAAGACGAAAGAAAAAGCTTTGATTCAATGAACGCTAGACCAAAGAGAGCGAGGGTGATCCCGTTTCAGTCACCGTCTTCTTGCAAACAGAGAAAAATATACACTAGTTGTTCAAACAGAGCTGTTTCCAGAAAAGAAGTCACTTCCTCCATTTCCAAATTCTTCCACCACGTCGGGATTCCCACGGAAGCAGCAAATTCTCTGTACTTTCAAAAGATGATTGAATTGATTGGTCTGTACGGAGAAGGATTTGTTGTGCCCTCGAGCCAGCTGTTTTCTGGTAGGCTCTTACAGGACGAGATATCGACTATCAAAAGCTACTTGAGGGAGTACAGATCATCTTGGATGGTTACGGGTTGTTCTATACTGGCAGACACTTGGACCAACACAGAAGGCAAGACGATGATCAGTTTCTTGGTCTCGTGCCCACGCGGTGTCTACTTTCACTCCTCTATTGATGCGACTGATGTAACAGAAGATGCTTTAAGCCTTTTCAAGTACCTAGACAAACTAGTTGAAGACATTGGTGAGGAAAATGTGGTGCAGGTTATTACACATAACACGGCTATCTGTAGAAGTGCTGGAAAATTACTTGAAGAAAAAAGAAAGAATCTTTACTGGTCTCCCTGCGCAATGCATTCCACAGAACTGGTTCTTGAAGACATCTCAAAGCTTGAATTCGTCTCCGAGTGCTTGGAGAAGAGCCAAAGAATCACCAGGTTCATCTACAATCAAACTTGGCTGCTCAATCTCATGAAGAACGAATTCACACAAGGGATGGATCTTCTTAGACCGGAAGTGACCCGCCACGCTTCAAGTTTCACCACTCTTCAGAGTCTTATGGACCACAAGGCCAATCTCAGAGGGCTGTTTCAATCCAACGGCTGGATTTTGTCACAGACCGCAGCCAAGTCTGAAGAAGGAAGAGAAGTGGAGAAGATGGTGTCGAGCGCTGCGTTTTGGAAGAAGGTTCAGTACGTTTTGAAGTCGGTTGATCCGGTAATGCAGGTGATTCGCATGATCGACGATGGTGGCGAGAGACTATCTTTGCCATATGCTTATGGTTACATGTGCCGTGCCAAAATGGCGATAAAGTCTATACATAGCGATGATGCAAGGAAATACGGACCGTTCTGGCGTGTGATTGATTACCATTGGAACTCATTGTTTCACCATCCTCTCTACGTAGCTGCATACTTCTTTAACCCGGCTTATAGATATCGTCCTGATTTTATGGCGGTAGGTAATGCTTATCGTTAAATTTGATTCACTCATTACAAATCTTTCGGCGATTTCCTTATATATTTTGCTGTTAATGTGGATGAACCAGCAGCATTCTGAGGTTGTACGCGGAGTTAACGAGTGTATTGTTCGGCTTGAGCCTGATAATATGAGAAGAATCACAGCATTGATGCAGGTGATAATATGTAACTAATCAACACATTTGTTCGTAGAACCTGTGGCTTATAAAACTAGTTTCTTGCTGAAATGTATCAGATTCCGGATTATACTTCAGCGAAAGCGGATTTTGGAACGGATATAGCCATAGGGACAAGAACAGAGCTTGATCCAGCTGCATGGTGGCAACAGCATGGGATAAGTTGTTTGGAACTCCAGCGAGTAGCGGTTCGGATACTGAGCCACACTTGCTCCTCTGTTGGGTGTGAGCCTAAGTGGAGTGTGTACGACCAAGTCAACGGTCAATGCCAGAGTCGTTTTGGGAGAAAGTCAACGAAAGATCTCACTTACGTTCACTACAACTTACGGCTCAGAGAGAAACAGCTGAAACGGCGGCTACATGATGATGGACCACCACCACCGACGCTTAACTACGCCTTGCTTGATCGGTTGCTCCCGGACTGGCTCGTGAGCTCCGAGAAGGATGAGGTTTACTTCAAAACCGCCAAATTCCAAAACGCTGATTAATATGTTGAATTGATGATGATGATGATGATAATGTTGTGTTTTGTTTGTGAAGGAGGAGACTTTGGTAGGCGAAGACGGACCAGAGAACGAAGACAATGACGACGATGATGATGAAGAAGACGAGGAGGGAGAGAATTGTTACATTGATTCTGTTAACGTTGACGGTGAAGACAATCTTGATGTTTACGATGATGATGATCTTAGCGACGACGATTAATGTTTTGCTACGACCATAAAAGCTCCTAACAAGTAGCAAACATTGTGTATTTTTGAATTTGACCATTTTATATAATTGAATTGTTAGTTGGTAGATTGTGAAAGAAAGCTGAAATGATTTATGATGGTAGTAAGCCAATAAGTAAAAATGAGATTTTTTTTTTTTTTTGTCGTAGTAAAAATGAGATAATTTTCTATTTATTCATAAACAACGGATAGATATAGGATATGGATCAAAAAGTTGGCGCCGCGCTGTCATAAGCCCGTTTTTTGTTATTTATTAACTACCGAATATCTGTCTTTTTTAAAGATTTATTAATTAATTTAAAAAAGTGCTCTTTGAATAAGAAACTAAATGATAAAGGAAAAAAATAAACAATTCACCTGACAGCTTCTTCTCTTTCCCTTTCCGTTGTTCCCTCTGTTTCGTTCTCCCAAGTCCTAACCCAGATTTTATCTAATTTTATTTTTTGAATTCCCTTTCGTTTTTGGAGATTATAAGTTCAGTTTTCGTCAAGCTAGAGTTTTTTTTTGGGGGGGGATTATTGGGATGTGGTGAAGCAGTTTTCGGAAGCGGGAGATTTCTGTGGTTTAATCTTTAGGGTTCGCCGGTTGAGGGGAAATTCCGGTATATTTTTCGTCGGAATCTGGAAATTTCTCCGGCGACATGGCTTCCAATCTCTCGTTGAGCCCTCAATTAGAGCAGATCCATGGCGAAATCCGTGACCATTTCCGAGCCCTCGCGTATGGTTTCTTCTATCCCTTTCTCCTTTTTTTTTTTTTCTCTTTCTCATCCTCTATCGTGTTTACAAAGCTCTGGAATTTTAAGTATCTGCCTCATTCTTTTTATCTCCCTATTATAAACAATCTCCAAGTAGAATGTCGATGCTTTAGAGTATCACTTAGCCTCATATGCGAGTAAATAAGATCTGGTGGTTATAATTTGAGTGCTCGGTGACATTTTTTTGTGCTTTGTTGATTACAAGAGATAGTTAGTTCTTCAGTGATACGAAATATTCACCATTATCTGTTTGCAGGAATGGTTTCCAGAGGTTGGATAAGATCAAGGATTCAAATAGACAAAGCAAGCAACTGGAGGAACTTACAGAGAAGATGAGAGAGTGTAAAAGGTATTTCCTTAATTATTTTCTCGGCCTCTTAGCATCATTTATTTTTGTGAAAGACACTGTATTGCTTAAAACCACCTTCTTAATGATTCGTTTTGCTTATGTCATGCAACTAAGTTTGCTAGTCTCGGGAGCATTCTTGCCATATGCCTTTGGTGGAACGTGCCGTTTGCTTTTTGTGATACTCACTTCTTTTTTTGTGATGGATGAGATGCTCTATAAGAATGAAAACGAAAAGATTACTGATCTGACAAAATAATGTTTCTCCCATGATTCAATAATCTATACTTTCGGTATCTAATGAGTACAAAATGTCAGGTTGGTGAAGGAGTTCGACCGTGAACTCAAGGATGAGGAAGCTAGAAATTCTCCTGAAGTAAATAAGCAATTGAACGATGAGAAACAATCTATGGTGAGTTATTATCATCTGTAATCATTGCGTTGATGAAATTCATCGAGGCCTTTCTTTGATTATACTACTATGTCTTGTATCTTAAGTACATGTATGCGTATTATTATTTACACACTCTTAAGGTTCCACTTTGCATCATCAATCATATTCCAGTTTATTCAATCTTTAGTTGCTTTTGTTACCAATTGGATATCTAAAAGCAGATATTCAATGCCATTGTGTATCTATCGCTCTCCTTTGCATTTTTCAATCCGCCATCATGTTAATTGAATGTATTTCTTAATTTCAGCTTTTGAACTTTTCCCTTGTCTTTAATGTTACAGATCAAGGAACTCAATTCTTACGTTGCACTAAGAAAAACGTAAGTTCTTCTAGCATTTTTCTTTAGGAAACAAATTTCTTGAATCTCATGCCTGTTCTTTTTTGGGTTTGATTTCATTATGGATCCGTTCAGCGCATGTCTGTAGGATTTCGTTTGGTTTTGATGTGTTCATACATGTTAATTTGGTCTGTGATCTCAGGTATATGAGTACCCTTGGAAACAAGAAAGTTGAACTATTTGATATGGGAGCTGGAGTCAGTGGAGAACCTACAGCTGAAGAAAATGTTCAAGTGGCCTCATGTGAGTCCTTATTTATGCTTGTGTATTCAATTGCTACCAAAATATGAGTTGGCTTAGAACATTAAGAGGTTGGCATGCTTGAAGCTCTTCATGATGCTAACTAAGTCTAGCATGATTTGTGATGCGTGTCAATAAGTTTCTGGCAGACATTAGTATGGTATTAGAATTGTTACCGGTTGGCCTAGATGATATCCAACTTGTTGTTCGATAGATTAAGACATACGTCTGGTGGCTTAAAGTAATATCATGTTTGAATTGGACATGAAGTATATTATTTTGGGAATGTGAAAACTGGGAAAGGCGCTTATGTCATTTTTATGTATAGCTATGTCAAACCAGGAGCTTGTTGATGCTGGAATGAAAAGAATGGATGAGACTGATCAGGCCATTGAGCGCTCAAAACAGGTAAGTCACAGAAAGAAATGTGTTCCACTTACCCGTTGTTACTATATATTTATGGTAACATTCGTGTTCCTTTCAGGTTGTAGAACAAACACTCGAAGTTGGAACTCAGACTGCAGCTAACTTAAAAGGACAGGTAATGCTAAGCATCCTCCATCTCATCCCTATTAATCTTATGAGTACAGTCTTCTCACACAAGTAGCCTGAAAAAATTGCAGACGGATCAAATGGGGCGAGTCGTTAACCACTTGGACACGATTCAGTTCTCAATCAAGAAGGCCTCCCAGCTTGTGAAAGAGATAGGGAGACAGGTTTGCAACCTCATATAGACATGGACATGCCCTTTTGATTGACTGCAAAACCTGAATCTCTATGTCTAATTATTTCAGGTGGCTACTGATAAATGCATAATGATGTTTCTGTTTCTCATTGTATGCGGTGTTATAGCCATTATCATAGTGAAGGTACTTTCTTTGCTCATTCCAATGAAAGTTGTAAATTGCTCATTAGTAAATTATAACTCTGGTTTCTGTTTTGTATAAACTCTTCAGATCGTGCACCCGAATAACAAAGACATTAGGGACATCCCTGGATTAGCTCCTCCAGCGCAATCGAGGAAGCTATTGTACTTGAGGAATCCAGAGTACATGGGAAAATAGAGATCTCTGTCTGTATATTTTGATTCACGTGGAATGAGGAAATTGCATCTTGAGGTTGGATAATCCATCTTCTTTGCTTTTGCATTTGTTTACACTCCATTTCATGGATGAGAGAGAGAGAGGGTTTGAGCTTTGTGTGCTTTGATAGTTGCCGAGGCTTGGGGTTGCTTAAGTTCATGTTTTTTTTTTTTCACCCAGTCATTTGAATCTGGGCTCTGATTGGAGGGTTTGTATATTTCATCTTTTGTTTTGCTTGTAGTAACTTATCACTTCTTCTTTTGTATAAAATTCAGAGCATGTTATACTCTCTCACGTTCTCATTACAATCTTTCTTATTTGTGTCCACCTGAAGAAAATTTCAGGACACAGCTGGAATTTCCATTTGACAATTTTCTAGCTTGAACAGCCCATACATCTAGTTTTCACTTGACATAATAACCAGGTCAAAACAGAGAACGTGAAGAAAGAATGTGCTGACACTCTAGTTTAGTTGATTATTACAACTTTTATAGATTCGTTTTGGTTCACCTTTTTAGAGTCTTGTAACTTCTGTTAACATACTTACATGCATACATAAATTTCTGGCCGAGTACATACGTACAATTATTTTTCTAAAAAGAGAAACATCAACTATAGTCCTAAAACCGATATGGATTTTTACGAAATCCCGGGTCAAGTGACGATGAACTGATGATGGTAAAAATAAAGACCACAAATGTAATAACATAAACGTCAATTCACTACAAACGAATTTGTGACTTTTATGTTTTTAAGCTAATCATCGGTAATAATCTCCGCTATTCTATTTCTTACTAAAGTTGCAAACTTTGAATAAAAAGAAACAGTTTTCACTTTTAGACACGAGAACACACGGTCTAGGATGATGATGCTGCACCTTTTCTTTTGGTTTCAAAGATTTCTATTTATACGCAACAAAAAAAAAAATAACAAAGAATAGGAAAGCCAAAAAAAACCTCTATAATACGTTTTTTTCACCAGCAGCATCTTAAGCGGCGTGATTTCCGAGCTGCGTCCGACCGATATGAGATAACCGAGATGTAATCAAAGGGGCTTCCTCGTCGTTTATCTCGGCTCCTACTCTTGGGCTCTCTCCACCGACATCAGGATTGAATTTATCTGAAGACTTCTTCTCCATCTTCCACTCCTGTGTGTAAGTGCTTTTGTTCATCAGTTGTTACATTTTACACACAAAAAAGAAGAAGAAGAAAAAAAGTAATTGGTTTCACATTACAATTATAGAATGTTTGACTGACCTTGTTGATTCGATCTGGGAGACTGTCAGCAGTTGATTGAGACGCCTTCACGTCCTTCACTTTTATATAATTGTACATGACGACGCCACAAAGCGCTGTAACAAAACACATGGCAAGCATAAAATAGTTAAACGATGCATAGTGTGTGAAACAGACAAGTCAACAAAAAAAAAAAAAAACTACCAATTGCGTATCCAGTGATGTTCAACCCAGTAATGGTGGACTCGGGAAATATGACGGTGGAGAGGGCTATGAGAATCCAGTCTTTGAGAACACCAGCTACCCGGATGGTCACTGCACCTGTTCTCCCGATTACTAAGAATATGGAGAAATTCAAGGCAAGAGCACAGAGAGCATTGGAGAAGAAGATCCAGAAGTTGAATTGGATCTGTGAAACTTCCATTGTGGGTTTCTCCAAAACATACCAAGGCAAGGCCAGAAAAACAAAACTGCACAAGATTAAAGCCTAGTGTTACAAGGAAAAGATTATGTGTGTACTAATGTGCAGTAGAGGATATAGTAGTTTACATCTATGCTCTAGCAATAAATAATACATGACACTCAGAATCAGAACGAAAGAAAATCATGCTACATTATACAATTAGATGAACGGGGAACCAAAGGTTAGGTGGTGAAATACCATAATCAGGATTCAGGAGTATCACCTGCAGGGAGCTATGTAATATAAGCTGTTTATAGGGTTCAATGTCAATCCTTTCTTCTGGAGAAGAACTTGAGTTAGCACCAGTCTAAGTGCTTCAGCAAATATGCCTGTGACCTGATAGACCGTGCCAACTATATTGAAATGGATTTCCCCATAAGAAGATATCACAACTCCAACACTGACCAGCAACATGTTCGAGAACACGTCGCATCTTGGTTTGTCAGTGCCGCAAATAACTGCCATGATGAATGTTGCTACTGGCACTGAAATTCCATAATCATGTATTAATATATGCTTTGTAAAATGAATAGAAAGTCTATACTAAACAAGATTCTGTAGCCAAAATGTAAGTCTTCACATACTTAGAGCTTTGAGCATCTGAATGAAGGCAACAGAAATGTGCAAATATGCAGTATTGCCAAACCTGCACAAAGAAGGATATCAGATAGTGAAGAGACAGTTTGGCAACGAGTTTGCCTGAGCACAAACGGTCATCAAGAAGAAGTGCATTAGAAAACCAACTACATGTACTGTCTATAGAACAGGAAGTTACCACAGGCTTGATGCAAAGAATGCGCTAATAGGTACCACACATGTTGCGTATCTGGACCCAAAAAGTGTGTCAGAATGGAGATAGGATGGAACTTACGTAGTTACGTACGAAAGAAAGAAAAAGAAAAATGAGGTATAAATACAGAGTAAGCAGGCTTACATTTCAAATGTCATTTTAACCGGAGCAACAACCTAAACACAAAGGAAAAACTTATCAGTTATCACCTCACAAGCAAAAGGAGTCTCAAGGTCCAGAGAAGATACTACATTTTAATAGAGAACTCCGCAACTGATTTATATAAGCACACTCCATAAAAATGGAGAACAAAGCACTCTGATGCAAGTAAGCATAACCTAAAATGGAAGTGTTTATGTTATTCATTGATTTTAGAATACCTTGAACACGCGAATAAGAAGGAACGCCACGAATCCAGAAAACCCCATATGGATCATTGTCAGCGTTATAGGAAGTGGAAAATTGAAGTATTTTGGCGATAAAACCCACTGCAATTAAAAGCAACAATAGGGACATCATTTAGAATTCAGCCTCTAATGTAACAAAATCTAAAACCAGATACGGCTATAATTAGCCCTAATCTATCACCTAATGTTATCATCGCACTAGTATCATCCTTTTAAAGACAGATGCTACGAAATAATACAATACGATTCACATTGCTACAGAAAAGGTCTCTGGCTACAGTTTCAGCTAAGATACATATCAAACATCTAATTCTTGTATCGGAGATATATACAGCCTATGAAGTTCAAAATCCAACAAATTTGCAAACTTCCATATCCGCGTAAGAATTAGATACGTTAACATTTGAATCACCTTGTTGTACAGTATAACTCCTGAAGAGAGTAGAATGTAAATCAGTAAGTAGATATAAGTTAGTACAAGCGTCTTGTTTATCATCTTTGCCATCTTCCTCGTCCCTTAATGTTCTTTGATAGTCAATTTCCTCTCACTGTGCCAATACCAAAATAGGGCAGTGTCCCGAAAAAACCAGGTGCAGAGGTTCCGTGGCCATTAACTGAACCCAAAAACAAAGCAAATATTTTGTCAGCCATTGCAGACATAACTAAGCAATCAAAGTTTCCGCTTTCCTAGTAACAAAGCAAGCTTAATGCCACAGTTGAGAGAGCTCTACTTCTATTATCGAAATCAACAGTGAGGGACTAATACGCCATGAGAAGCAGGACAGAAACTAAAACCATGCAATTCGATTTTTACCGCACCGAAAATAATCACACTAGAAGATAAAATCAAATCCAAAGACATGAAAATTCAAAACTTTAAAACCTAAATCCACCAGCTGGAGCAGGAGAAAATCGAGAGATCACGATCAGAGAAAAAAAGCGAATTGTATCAGATCCGATAAGCTGGGAGTATCAAAATCGAGCAAAATGGAGAAGAAGAGCAGACATTACTACCTCGAGATCATAAGCCGAGAACTGCACATTATCAACAAGGAACCAAAACGCACAAATCTAGTTCAAACGAATCGATAGATATCAGACGAACACTATCGAAAAGAAAATTTCAGAAACTAAAAAAACTGGAATCCGACGATAAGACGAATTGGTTTTCTATGGGAAACAACGAAACAGAGAGAAGAATTTATTAATAAATGGAGAGAACAACGTAGAAGTTTGTGAGAACTGGAGAGCTACAGTTGTTTTAGTTGGAGAAGAGGGATTGGAACTTGAAATTATTATATTTTCGCCACAATAAACAACAATATTGGACACAAGTATAATAATTAAATGAATAAGTAAACAAATAAAAAACGGGCGGTGGTGATGAATAGGCCAATCTGCAGAATCTGAATCGGACGGCTAAGGTTCTATCTCACGGATGTGGAGAAGACCCGCCAAGTAAGTTATAAGGTTTGGGCTATATGGGCCTACTTTACACCTTATGTTTTGTGAAATGGTTTTTATAGGCCCATTTGTGCTCTGAATCCCAACATTTCAAGATAACGAAAGAAAAATCTGCAATGAGCGATAATGATGGGAGTATGTATATATCGACGTGGTTGTGTTTTGTTGTATGTTCAAGATCTAAGGTCTATCTTATGATTAAAATATATTTTTCAAAACGTGAGGATTTGGGAGGTTTTAATATATTTAATTAAGAGTAACCAAGTGAATGTGATATACTAACCAATTTATAATTGAAGGTCTTATTCTATTAATTGGTATATTACTAACCAAATCTTGTCGGCAATAAGATAGTGTTGTCGATTCATTTTCCTTTAACACAACAAAAAGTTACCGATAAATTAACTCATCTATTACGTGTGAATACACATTCAAAGTACCAAATAAAGTTACTCTAAGGCTAATCTACCTTTTCAGCTAAAAATGTTTGACTAACTGAAAATTCGTGATTGGATATGAATTATGAAGTAAACCGCGAATACTTGAAACATATTCAAGGTATTGTTAGTCGACATTGATGACCATCTCATTTTGCATCAATATTACATGCTAAAGAAAAAAAGAAAAACTACATGAGAGAGACATGTTATACAATTTTTTTTTAGCACCGACCCTTACGTAGCAGCCATTGATGTATCTTCTTCTTTACCCGCTGATTGTGTTAACATATACACACGTGTCCTTTTTGATCCTTTTAACCTTGTTAAAGTTTATATTGTAAATTACGAAATAAAGCTAAATCAACATCGTTGGTATGAAAGTTTAAGGTTATGAGATGTTCATATAACTATTACAATTTCTTTCATAAACCTTAACTGTAATTAAGTAATAACGTGTCATGCTATAGAATGCATGGTTGGATAATGTATACAGAACCCAGCCATATATGGCGTTATATGGATTTGAAAATATACTATATGACTTAATATAAGCTCTTTGCAGCGTGTTTCCAACCGCTATTCAAGTAGTTATAAGTGTTTAAATACAACACTTGTAGATATTGAAACAACCTTTGATGATTTTTTCTTTGTTTGTCAAAGAAATATTATACTAAATTTAGATGATGACATCATGACACATCAGGCGACAATTGTATAAAGTATTAGGCTATATCCTATATGTCATGGCTTAATGATAAAGTATAATAGTATTAAACTATCTGTAATAATTATATTCACAACCACAGCACTATGTATTTTATGTTACTTGTGATATTTTTCTTGAACACAAATTCCGACAGTATTGTTGTTTTTTGATTTAGATGCAATGCATGTGTAGTTTATAGACAAAATAGAGCTTAAACAATCACTGAATGATATTAAAATTAATTATATATCAGTGTTATTAAGACCCTAATACATTAATTTTGGACTATCTTATGTGATAGTATGACAGATTTGATGTAACCCAACAACTACAAGACCATAATAAAATAATAAAACAGCAACAAATAGAAAAGGCATATAAAACAGCACCAAATAAAACTTTCAAGAAAAGAGAAATTAAGAACGACTAACTGAAAAACAAAGGAAAAAAGAGAGAAGAAACTAACATAAATATTCAAATAAACTATCAACAACACCAAGTCACCAACTAAAACCCAATTGCTGGTTTGCTTTTGGAGGCGGACACTAATCATGCACTTGTTTGTTACGCGTAGTCTAAATTATTGTTCTACTTCTACAACCAATCAACTTATTTTCTTTTTATTAAGTTAAAATTCAATAATTCAAAAATTATCATCTGCCATCGTGTAAGGTTACATGAGAAGGTGTGTTTGATATACATATTTTAGTATACATATATGATTCCAAAATTATCTTGGAGGGATATACACCATATGTCCATATTATATCATATATAGATCTAATACAGCTTGTAATATAATACAACTTGCAAAAATTAAATTCAAAACGAAAACAAAAACTTTTTGTATAATAACTCGTGAAACGCTTGAATAAAACTTAGAAATGTTTTATTAATAAAAAAAAAACTACCGTTTTTGAAAGCGAAATAAACAATCACATAAGTGGTCTTAAATTATAGATAATTGCCATCAACTATGACAATCGCCATGGACTATGACAATTTTTTTTTATAAAAAACTACCATGACAATTAGTTCCTAAATATTTGGATTTAACAATTTTTTTTTTTTAACAATTTATTATTAAAATGAAGTTAGACGGTTTGAGGCGGCTTTACGTGCACCTAGACGATTTATATTGTCCTGACATATTTTGCTGATAAGTAGAATTCATGGTGAATATTATGTCATAGTTTCTTTCTTTTTTGATAAATTGTATTATGTCATAGTTTCTCGATCATAATACTAAGTTACCAACTATATAAATTGTATGAAATCACCGTTGGTGTGTAAATCTATCATTTACATTAGATATCTAGATTATTAAAAACACATTGATCATCGTTTGAAGGAGACGTAAAAAATCGTGTGAAGCAAATACAATTATGTATATAAAAAAGAAAAATTAAAAAAATGAAGAGAAAGAGATAGAGAATCCTTTGTCCAGCTGGAGAATGATGATGAAGAAGGTATGTCTCTTGTATTCCACGCAGCAAGACAAAGGCATTCTCAGGTTGACTTTTGTCAAGCACACGCTAAGGCAACATTATTACTGCTTTATCTGTATTGATTTAATTATGTCTCTATTTCTTTGTTTTTCTATCTTAATTTTTTTTTTCTTTCTTCTTTTCGATTTTCCAACCCAGCAACCCTAATACATTTGTGTGGTAGAGACATCGTCAAAATTAAAGTAAGTATTTTCGAAATATTCATAGTGGAGTTATATGTAGTAGTCTTTTCAAGAAAAATGTTAATCAGATAACGGTATGAACTAATTGGAGACGACGTGCACTTATATAGTTATATGAAGGATTGAAGGTGAGCATATTAATGGCATAGGTATTGCATTTGCATGCCAATTTTTCTTTTTGAAAAATTTGCTTTCAATTGCAGTATGTTTATTACATGACTAATTAATTAATTTCTACATGAAATTATAAAAAGAACACGGACCCACGAATGCATCTTCTAATTGTTTATCATTTTGTTCTTAGAATTATTTATGTCTTTCTTCTTCTTCATTCAAAGAACCAAAATCCATAATTTTGATTGCAGCCGCTCGTTTCTTTTAATTTAATCGTTAAAAAAAAAGTATTTTTAAAAAATTAAAAACAAATGTACTTCCTTAATAGATAAAAAAATGTTTAGTGGAGAAGAATAAACGGAAAGGTGGTGATAGTATAATGACCAATTTATTACCTTAAAGAGTTAGGTGCGACGTCTAATTTAATGATGTTGACCAAATTGTTATATTAATTAGTAACACATTTTACAATGCTTATTTCCCTTAACAGTTAATATTTTACTTAAAAATTGTGGTCGCCAATCACGGCCCATATCTTCGTCATCCTCTATCATCATATCCTTATAGTTGTTCTTGTGTGTTTTTTTCTTCTCAACAACTAAAGTGGACATTTCATATGCAACTTTAAATATAAAGTATATTACATAAGATGAGAAATCTGAGATAAACATTACGTCACATATTTCTATACCTAAAACGTTTTTCTTTTTGTTCAATGAAACTGAAAAGTTTAAGAGATATATTTTAAAAGTTCAATCAATTAATTACCTTAGGTATTTTCTCCCAAGAAAATTGATGCAATCAGTTAGGCGAATTATTTTGATAGCAAAACCCTGTTTGGTTTTTTTTTTGTTTGGTCGTCAAACTCTCTGTTTGGTAAAGACTAAAGAATACTACTTCAACGAGAAAAAAGTAAAAAAGAAAAACCTTTATTAACAACCTCAGGTATCGAAACTTTTGTTAATATAGAAAACAAAAGCTAAAAGAATAATTTAATTGCCGAAAGATGTAAAATAATAATGCATGTCAAAAAGAAAAAGAAAAATTGCAATTTAGAAGAAAAAAAAAAACAAATTAGACAGGAAAAGGACGAAAATAAAAAAACCAAACACAGCCCACAAGCATAAAAAATATTCCAGAAGAAGAAACATCAAAGAAAGCTTCAAAACTTCCTTCTCTATTTCCCCCCTCTTTTGCCCCCCCCCCCCCACCAATGGAAACCCTACAAAGATCTCTGTAAAGATTTCTGAAAATGGAGAGATAATCTCACTTATTGTCTTTATTTTTTTTTCGTTTTTTCTCTTCGTTGATGGGCTCCCTTTATTAACCCGAGCTATAGTCTCCATCTTCCAACCGGATATAGAAAGAAAAAAGTAAAAGAAAAATTGTTCGAAAAGCAGGTACTGGGTTAATCACAATTGAATGATATTAGTGTTTATCATGGTTTTCTGAAGTTTCGATCTTTCTCTGTGGGTTTCGTTGGAAGATTAAAAGTTTCTTACTTTCTGCAATTTCGACTTTTCAGTTTCTTACAGTATCAATGCTCAAACAGTCTATATTGCTTACGGGATCTTGATCCTTGTATCGGAATGGTTTCAGATTATAAGTTTTGGATGATTCACTAGTCTGATATGATTATGGAACTCGTAAATTCTTTATTTTGTTACAGCGCAATCCTTTGTTTATCTTAAGTCATCCGTATCAGATTTTACATGTTCTTGATTTCTCAGGGGGAGAGTTTTAGTTTCCTATACTCTGCTTTTTAAAATTTTGCTCTGTTTGATTCTCTTTTGTTTAGCTCTTTTAGCGACAAAGCTGAGGTTTTTATTATAATATGATTTAGCTTAACCCCTTGTTGATCATCTTTTTCATTATTATTATAATTTACCAATGCTTCATCCTATAGTATTAGCTTCAATATACTATTTTCCCCCTGATTTGTTAGGTTCTAGTTTGGATTTAATGTTCCCTTGACACTCAAATTTGATTACATTGATGATCCATTTACAATTCTGCAGGTAAATATATATAAACACGAATACAAATCTCTGTGAACTATAAATGGCGTCTGAGCTGAAACAAACTCTAACCAAGAGATATGGTGCTCTTCAACTTTGGGAGATCATAGTGATTGCTCTGTTTGCAGCTTTCATAGTAATCCTCGGCATTTCAGTATGGCTCAGCTTCCGTAAAAAATCAAGAAGACCTAACTTAACACAGCTTCCCGTAGCTCAAAGCCCTCGCCTTCCTGAAGAAATCAAAGAAATAAGTGTTGACCATGTCTCATCCAACAGCAATGGTACTTGTCATCAAACTCTTGATGAGAAATTCGGCGAGAATAATGACATCGAGAATGGCAATAACTACTCTGGTTCTCTAGAGAAAAAAACTCCGGTCGGGTCACATTTGCCTTGTTCTACTTCTCCAACAACATCTCCTTCACCTCTCTCTGGTCTTCCCGAGGTTTCTCACATTGGTTGGGGTCATTGGTTCACTCTCCGTGACCTTCAACTCGCGACCAATCAATTTGCCAAGGAGAATATCATCGGTGATGGTGGCTACGGAGTTGTGTACCATGGTACTCTAACTAACAAAACCCCTGTAGCTGTCAAGAAACTGCTCAACAATCCGTAAGATCTCTGATAACACCTTTCTTTATCTATTGAATGATCATGATCTGAGATGAAATCTTTGTTTTTTCTTTAATCGTTTAGAGGGCAAGCCGACAAAGATTTCAGAGTTGAAGTTGAAGCAATAGGACATGTCCGGCATAAGAACTTAGTTCGGCTTCTTGGATATTGTGTTGAAGGAACTCATAGGATGCTGGTTTATGAGTACATGAACAATGGGAACTTAGAGCAATGGCTTCACGGAGACATGAATCACCAAGGACATCTCACGTGGGAGGCTCGGATCAGAGTTCTTGTTGGCACTGCAAAAGCGTAAGCTCCCTTTCCAAAAACCACTTGATGGTTCTTGATTCTTGTTTTCTTGTTTCATGAGAATGTGTTTTGATTGCATTTTAATCTACACAGGCTGGCTTATCTTCATGAGGCTATTGAGCCGAAAGTGGTGCATAGAGACATAAAGTCGAGCAATATACTGATGGATGACAACTTTGACGCCAAGTTATCTGATTTCGGTCTTGCTAAATTGCTTGGAGCTGATAAAAGTTACGTCAGTACTCGAGTAATGGGAACATTCGGGTGAGTTATAAACTGTAGCTTTTATCTTGACCTTTCCATAATCTGCATTGTTTATTGATCATTTTTCCTCTGTTTCACTTATGAATATGTTCAGGTATGTCGCGCCTGAATATGCTAACTCCGGTCTCCTAAACGAGAAGAGCGATGTGTACAGCTTTGGTGTTGTTCTCTTGGAAGCTATTACGGGAAGGTACCCAGTGGATTATGCGCGGCCTAAAGAAGAGGTATACAAAACGGTTCATATGTTCTCCATATTGTTGTGGAACACTCTGATATTGAACAGTTGAGGT
Source organism: Eutrema salsugineum (assembly GCF_000478725.1). Taxonomy (NCBI): domain Eukaryota; kingdom Viridiplantae; phylum Streptophyta; class Magnoliopsida; order Brassicales; family Brassicaceae; genus Eutrema; species Eutrema salsugineum. Next base: position 3,388,930 of record NW_006256885.1, read on the forward strand.
TGATCTTGATTCATGAAATGTGTTTTTAAGGTGCATATGGTGGAGTGGTTAAAGCTAATGGTGCAGCAGAAACAGTTTGAGGAAGTGGTTGATAAAGAGCTTGAGATCAAACCATCAACAAGCGAACTTAAACGAGCGCTTTTAACAGCTTTGAGATGTGTTGATCCTGATGCAGACAAGAGGCCAAAGATGAGTCAAGTGGCTCGAATGCTTGAATCAGATGAATATCCTGTAATGCCTAGAGAGGTAATTACAACATTACTCGCACACACACACAAAACTGCAAAACTGCTTACTTTTTGTGGAAACTAAAGTGTTAAGAATTGTTTTATTAGGAACGAAGACGAAGGAGAAGTCAGAACGCAGAGCTGCCTAGAGAAAGCACAGAGACGAATATAGATGAGATAATAAGAGATGCAAAGATTTGAGTAACAGACAGAAACATCGACCCTTTTTATAAACTTTGGGGTTGAAAAGAAGAAAAACCTTTAGATTCTTTGGAGATTGTTTAGATTCTTTACAGTAATTATGGGTTAATTATGTGATATATCATACATACAGAGAGAAGAACAATATTTGTTTCTATTTGTCTGGAGGAGAGGGCTTTTGTATAGCTTTGTTGTACCTTTATTACCTTCATACACGGTCAGTTACAGACTGTTAATTTTACAAGGTGTATCGTTTCTTCGAGCTTTATATATTTCTTTCCAATATAAGCTTTGGGACTTTATATAAAATAGATTTTCCAATGAATTTTTTTTTTTGTGTGTGAATAGGTTACAAAATGGTACGTTTTCTCAGTTTTACAAAACGGCACATAAACAGTATCGGTATATATATCCTTTCCTCGCATATTGTAAAATTAGTAGAAAACTTACATCACAGGCATGATATAACATAAACAAAATAGAGCAACGTTGAGCTTTCCAAGTGAGAGTTTCAGTGAAGTGAGTAGGGTTTTATGAGAGAGATAATAGCCTATTTCACGAATTTACACAAATCGGGTTCAAACAAAAACAAATGAAATAGTGAAGATGAAGCGTGGAAACAGATCGGAGCATATATCAATAAGGGTTGTTCCTGTGTGGAGTCTGAGGAGCAGAGCGAGGAGGATTGAGCAGAGGCTGAAGAGCCTTCACCACTATGCTCATGTTTGGCCTGAAGTCTGCCTCATATTGCACACACAGCGCAGCTACCGCAGCCAGCTGATCATACCCAGTCATAAGAGACAAAACCAAAATCAGACTCAGAGATCATACCCGGATTTTGTTTTATGGTTTAAATACTTAGGTTCTAATGTTAGAAAATGAGATTTTGTATTTCAGTCTAGGCCTACAATAGGGAACACAACAAGAGGGAATCAAAACGAATTCTTTTTGTATTTCTAAAACAGGTCTTGGGGTAAACTGTCTCTACTGAAACGGTGAGAGTAATACAAGTTTATGGATGAAATTACCTTAGCAACAGCTTTGGGAGGATATTCTCCATTTAGTCTTGCATCAACGCACTGCTTCACCTTGTCTTCACTCAGTTTAGGGGTTGCCTGAGACACACAAACGCGTTTTCTTTTAATAATGGTTTTTTTTTTTGGGGAAAGTTCAGAGTATCTAATCTCTCACAATCAAGCAGATTTAAAAAACACCCCCACTTTAATACATAAACATTCCTTCTTTTCTAAAATTGGCAAGCTTTGTTCTTATTCTGATATTTTCTAGTTTAAGCTCTTCTTTTCCCATTCCTAATAGACTGAATAAATGTCTACTTCTAAATTTTTGGTCTTCCTGAAACATTTACTTATAAATATGAGTAAACCAGAATAAGAAGCAGTAGTGTACTAAGCATTACCCATGTCACAAGACTCTGCTGTCCTCTTGGTAAGGTATGATCAACTGGTTTACGACCTGTGAGGAGCTCTAGCAGAACAACGCCAAAACTGTAGACATCACTCTTTGTGCTCAATGTTCCTGTCATTGCATACCTGAAATAAAGAACCAACAAATGTTAAAGACTCTAGTTTGGTCAATTAGAGGACATACTGGACACACAACAACGTTAAGGTATGACAAAATGATCATCAAAGCTTAATCTAAGGAAGGACTTAGTATCTAATAACAAACGTCTCTGAACAAGATTTGAATGTAACCACATGATTAATCTCAACAAAACAAATCAAATATCACTGTACAAGATAAAGGAAGCAAGTAAAGCGCTTACTCTGGAGCGTGGTAGCCAAAGGTTCCCAGCACACGAGTTGAGTGAAGGCGTGCAGCCATGTCAGGGGCTTGATTGGACAGATCGAAATCAGCAATCTTGGCAACATCATCGTCAAACAGAAGTACGTTGCTGGATTTGATGTCTCGGTGGATAACATGAGGGTTTGCCTTCTCATGCAAGTACTCGAGTCCTCTAGCCGCACCAACAGCAATTTTGACTCTCTGGTGCCACGACAGAACAGGACCTGGCTGTGCTCCTTTGACACCTTTTCGACCTGCACAAAAAAAAGTCACCATGTTTCATTAGTTCTTCCTCCAAATGGCGTGCATCCTCCTTCGATTATAGTTTCAAATGTTCAAGTCTTACTTAATCAAAGTTTTACATTAGTAGCTTACCATGAAGAATATCATGAAGAGATCCATTAGGAGCATATTCATAAGCAAGAACACGGAGTGGGCCATCAACGCAATATCCCAGAAGCGCAACAACATTGTCTTGTCGCAATCTTGAAACCATTGATACCTGTTAAAGTACCTTATGTGAGTAACAAAGCCAAAAATTTGACAAAACAACCTCAACAGAGTAACTTCGCGCTGAAATAATAGAGTAGAGGAGTATAAGGCCTACTAGGATCGGTATCCAACAAATGCAAAGAATTCGTTCAATATGAGATGAAGGCCGAAACAAGACTGCAATGATCTACTAAGTAGCATCTACCTGTGCAAGAAATTCTTGATCCGGTTGCTTACTGGAATCCAGTTTCTTAATGGCAGCTGCCTTACCGCTTTTGAGAACACCGTAAAACACTCTGCCATATGAGCCCTCACCAATCAACGACTTTGAACCATAGTTATCGGTTATATCCTTCAACTCATCTGCTGGGATGGCCGGAACAGCGATAGGCTGCATCTGAATGACTGGCGGGTACTTTGGCGGATCTGCCCTTTGATGGTGACCTCCATTGTAACCTAAACAACAGTTGAGAAAAGTTTCATTAAACTGAAGAAAAATACTGGTATGAATGAAGCAGTTGAATACAGGGGTAAACTAAGCTACCTGCTGCGTTGTGCACTGGCTTTGGTCCTGTTTCAGCGACTCTACGGAAATCCTCACCACCACAACAACCAAAGCAGCTCATTACGCTTTTTTTCTCTCAGACCAACTTACAAAACTGTACAAGTATAACGCGAAACGTCAGCAAACAGGTTTCCTAACATCAGTGGTTTTGTTTTGCAGAACAAGAATTTTGAGCTAGAGAAACATTAATTGCAAAACAGAAATTAGGCATGGGAATTCCAATTATAGGGTTTAAGCAAGCAACAGAGACAGTCTAATCGAATAAATCAAACGGAAACAGATTCTTCACAGAAACAGATTCTTCACAGAAACAGATTCTTCACAGAAACAGATTCTACATCATACAGAGTAAAATCGTTTTTACGGCCATGATCATGTTTCTTCATAAGTGCATAATTCGATCGAAAATTCACACACTAACGAGACGACCGAGACATTTGGTGACCTAGAATATCACAAGTCAACGATCGTAACCCGTAAAATGGATTTCAAGCCAAAATAACTATAAATAAACTCCGATAAATCCGTTTACAGTAACTAAATCGGCATGGAAAATCGAACACTTAATGAAAAAAAGAAACAAAAAAATCCGATTAAAAATTGATGTACGAACATAAAAGGATAAAATGGAAATCCATGAAGAAGAAGAAGAAGAAAATATTTACCTGTTCCAAAAATCGCAAAAGAGAAAAGATGAGACGAATCGCTGAAGCCGGATGTTTTTTTCTATCGTGTTCGTCGTAGGGTTGGTGAAGCTTACGCTTAAGGAAGGCAGACTTTTCTTCCCGGCGGAAAATTTACAGTAAATGATATATAGGGTGGAGCAGAGGCGCACGATAGCTACTTGTACTAGTCTGAGTCTCCCCTTGCCTTCTATTTGATTTATTTTACTATTTCGTGTTTAGAGGTCCAAAAGTCTTTAATCTACTAATTAAATTAGCCATTTGATTAAATCTAACTGGTCGATAATTTCATATAATTTTTTTTTGGGAAATGAAGTGATTAAACAATAACAGTCAATATGTGTACAATGGGTAATTTTGGCTTGGTAACTAATGTGAGAGCTCAAGCTTTTTTTACCTGGGATAAATTTGTGTGAGACAAATAAATAATACCGAGATGAATCATGTAAGCATGAAGCATCTTGTTTTTGAAGATTATTGATCTAAAAATAATTGTAAATACTGTGATATAATTCGGTCAATATGTGTACACTGGGTAATTTTGGCTTGGTAATTAATGTGAGAGCATCAAGCTTTTTTCACCAGGGGTTGAATTTGTGTGAAACAAAATAAATAATACCGAGATGAATCATGTAAACATCTTGTTTTTGAAGATTATTGATCTAAAAAATAATAGTAAGTACTGTGATATAATTCGGTCAATATGTAAAGCGAGTCTCTTTTGACCATCAAAGGCGATCGTGTTCTTTGTGATATTTGGTCGTCGGGTTTACAAGTCAACAACCACCTCGAAGTTTTCGCATCTGTCTCACCTTAATTTCCACCATCTTTTCCTTTTCTTTTAAATTCAAAGTGAACAAACTTATTACATACAATGTAATTAAAAAAAAAAAAAAACAACAAACATAGGCTTGTATTGGCTTATACAACAATAAACAACCAAACACCCTTCAATTCCCTTTGTGAGGAGATTAAAAACCACTCTTATCCATTGCCCAAGCGTACACAATTGTCTAAATAAAACCATATTGTCTGATTTGTTTTTTTGTTTTATCCACATATTAACTCAACAAAAAATTAGTTGATTAATCTTGTCCAAACAAGACATAAATGTTGAGTAATCGCAAATGGACTATAGACAAAAAAAAATAAAATAATCTATTTTAATTTTCCTTGTGGCACATTGCTTGATTAGGGCTAAGCTTGGAACATAAGAGCACCCAAATGGACGATGTATTTCTGTAGAACTTCCAAGATCCACTTGTCTGAAATACCCATCCTCTCCAATGATATAAGCTATGTTGCGATCGAACCAATCATCATCTTCATCGTCTTTATCAAAAACCACAGCGACTCTATTCTCTTGGTCAATGAAGAAACTTCCTTGTGAAGGTCCAAACTGAACATAAGTGAGTGGTATCATATCCACTGCTAAGAACAACTTGTTCCACCGCACCTCTTTAGGCTCATTCTTAGTCGTAACCCAAATCTTTATACGTGCTGTCTCCTTTCGCTGAAATAACACATCAAGTTGCTCTTCTCTAACACTAGAGAGAGTCACAGTATCTCCAATATAAGAGTGAAACGGGAGACGAAGACGCGGTCCAAACCTCTCTGCTGTAAAATCAAAACAGATCAAGAAATCAGCAATCTCTCCATGTCTGTTGCCTTGACGCTTTTGTTGAGCAAACCAAGAAGTATTTCCGTTGACGGACACGCCACGTGCATAAAACTCTATAAACCACTCGGATGTGACATCAAGAGCCCTCCATGAATTAGACTCTAACTCGTATATTTCGTACTCAACAAATCCATCAAATCCATGTAAACCATCAACAAATCTCAAAATTTTGTAGCTGCGGCATGATTTGCTATTCTGGTATCCAATAGCATACCTGTACCAGTCCAGTCTATCGTGAGGACTTCTTGGCTTGAGCCACAAGGTTTTGCCCGAATATGGATTCCAAACAACGAACCTAGCGTAGTCTTTTGCGATGCATAACAATAATCCGTCGCAGTGATAGACTAGTGATATATCGACTCCATCTGAATCTTCTAGGCTAATAAGCTTACCTTTACGGTCCATAGATGGGTCTACGCCCTTGTGAATTCCATGGAGATCGAGGGTCATTAAATAAACACGAAACTCTATCACCATTACCACCATAAACTCCTTTGCTGCTGCTGCTTTTGCTTGAGCAAGGTGATTCTTTGTAAAGGACCGATCTTTAAATAATGTGTTCCAGTTTTTGCAAGCAGATCGGAATCCTCTCAGAGATTTCATCGGGAGCCTAGAGAACACCTCCTCTGCCAAATCCCTTGGAAGATCAGACATCATCGTCAATTTTGCAGGTAACTTCTTCTTCTCCTCCTTCTTCGTTGCTGCTTTTGCTTGAGCAACGTGCTTCTTTGTAAAGCTCTGATCTTTGGATAAAGTATTCAACTTTTTGCAAGCAGATTGGAATCTGCTCAGAGGTGTCACCGGAAGCCTAGGGAGCAACTTTTTTGTTCTTCTCTGTAATCAGATTTTGAAGATATAGAAACACTAAATGGGCCTTTTAGAATGTATTGGGCTCAAAAATGTGGACCGACAAGACATTCTGATAAGATTTTCCCCAGCGTTATAAGATGGGATTTCGGAAGTTTAATGATTTTCTGGAATTTGAAAGTTTTTTGGTCATATTATGGTTATTTTCCATTTTGGATCGGACAAGATTGACCCTTCGGTCTAATTTAACAACATAGCCGACACTACTACGTACCAAAGATGAGAAAAAAAAGGAAGAATTCTATGTTGTCTTTTTGCCGGTAGGCCCAGTGGACCCTTCACTAAAAGAGTAAAGAGACAGCCTGTGTGACTGACTCTTTGTCTATGTGTATCTCTATTTCATTCCCCAACTGCCCCATCCGGTTTCCCGGTAATTAACTCACCGACACAAACACCATCCCAAAGATTTACATTGCTTAAAAATATCTAGCAATTATATAGATGATTTTTTTGTTGTAGTACCATATTTAAATCTCCTTAAATTTGATTTTTATTCGACAACTATTATTACAATAGTAATTCGCGATCTTCATTAGATGCTGTCTAGTTGTACTTGCACGCGGTGACCCAGTTAAGCAAATCCAACGGTTGAAACTTAGCTTTCTTTTATAGATCTAATCTGAACCGTCAGATATCTGGATCTCATTTTCTCTGAACAGAGTGGGAATGAATCTAGACGAAATTACGATCTTACACCACTTTTCATAGCTTCGTATATATAAAGCTTATACGCTCTTCCTTCTCCTTCGTACCACTACATTCCTTTCGCAGCCTCCATTTACGTATCTCTCATTCTTCTCCCTTTAGGTATGCAATCTCTGCGTTTCTCTGTTTCTGTTATCTCATCGGTTGAATTTTGATTGACTGTTAATTATATAGTTTTGAATCGAATTGCTGTCTGGTTCGACGAGCTTTTTAGATTGTTGATCTGTATCGTTTTCTAGATCTGGCTAGTGATCTCGATTCCAATTTCATTACTATATTGAAGTTTCTTATTTGTTTATACTGAATTTTTTCATTGATAAATGCTTGAAATTCTTTTGCTAGGTTGTTTGTTTTTCGAATCCGACGGAAAAAATGGAATCTTTTTTGTTTACCTCTGAGTCTGTCAACGAGGGACATCCAGACAAGCTCTGTGATCAGATCTCCGACGCAATCCTCGACGCTTGTCTCGAGCAAGACCCCGAGAGCAAAGTCGCTTGCGAGACCTGTACCAAGACCAACATGGTCATGGTCTTCGGCGAAATCACCACCAAGGCTAACGTCGATTACGAGAAGATCGTCCGTAAAACTTGCCGTGAAATCGGATTCGTCTCCGACGACGTTGGTCTAGACGCTGATAACTGCAAGGTCCTCGTCAACATCGAGCAGCAGAGTCCAGACATCGCACAAGGTGTCCATGGCCATCTCACGAAGAAGCCAGAGGAGATCGGAGCTGGTGACCAAGGTCACATGTTCGGCTACGCCACCGACGAGACTCCTGAGCTCATGCCGCTTAGCCATGTCCTCGCTACTAAGCTTGGAGCCAAGCTCACTGAAGTTCGCAAGAACGGGACTTGCGCGTGGCTGAGACCAGATGGTAAGACTCAAGTCACAGTTGAGTACTTTAACGAGAACGGAGCTATGGTCCCTGTCCGTGTCCACACTGTTCTCATCTCGACGCAGCACGACGAGACAGTGACCAACGACGAGATCGCAGCTGATCTCAAGGAGCACGTGATCAAGCCAGTGATTCCAGAGAAGTACCTTGACGAGAAGACCATCTTCCATCTCAACCCATCTGGTCGTTTTGTGATCGGAGGTCCTCACGGTGACGCTGGACTCACTGGCCGTAAGATCATCATCGACACTTACGGTGGATGGGGTGCACACGGAGGTGGTGCTTTCTCCGGTAAGGATCCGACCAAGGTCGATAGGAGTGGTGCTTACATCGTTAGGCAAGCAGCTAAGAGCATTGTAGCTAGTGGGCTAGCGAGGCGGTGCATTGTGCAAGTCTCATACGCCATTGGTGTCCCTGAGCCATTGTCTGTGTTTGTGGACAGCTATGGAACCGGGAAGATTCCAGACAAGGAGATTCTTGAGATTGTGAAGGAGAGTTTTGATTTCAGGCCAGGGATGATATCTATTAACTTGGACTTGAAGAGAGGAGGTAATGGTAGGTTCTTGAAGACTGCTGCTTATGGTCACTTTGGAAGGGACGACCCTGATTTCACCTGGGAGGTTGTGAAGCCACTCAAGTCTAACAAGGTCCAAGCTTGAGAACCTGAACCAAATCTCAGGTGTAGCCACTGTTTCACGCCTGTCCAGATTCAGTCGCGGTCTCTGTATTTTTAGGCTCTTTCTGGGCTTTTTAGTTTCAACTCTGAGAATGGGTTTAATTATTTTTTCTTTTCAACTTTGAAGAAAGAAGTCTTTTGAGTATTATTTATTTGTTATTGTTGTGGGGAAAGTTAAATCATATTTTGTATTTTCTTGCTTCTTTTGAGAAAGATCATTATATAAAAGAGTATTCGATATTACCATCCTTTGTTTGTATTCTAATTGTCAAAGATTTTTAGCTTCAGATTCAAAAGAATCCGACAACATTTTTGACGAGTCGTCTCAATCACAGAGCCAAACAAGACTGAAAGATAGAAGACAACCAAATCTGACTTTGAGGGAAAACATGATGAGATCAGACATCAGAGTGCACTAGTGATTCCATGAACGCAGACATCAGCTTCAACGAGACAGACATCTTTGAGCAACAAGCCACTGTTTGGCTGGGTCAAATAAACCATGGATACATATTTCACCCATCCGTTCTCCAAGCTCGTTCGAGTGAACCATTTAGTAACTGTAAACCAAGACACAAGTTACAAGTGAGCGGATTCACATTTCATACAAGCATCAACAACTGAGTTTCTTGGATGTTACCTTTCCCTGCGATGTGCCTGCCTTGAAGCTGATAAAATATTCGTATTGTAAACTCTGCAAATATCTTTGTACCGTCTGAAACGGTTTCAGGATCTGCGAGAATCAAATAGACAGAAAGATGAGTTCCTGTTCCTTGCTTCGTTCCACTCGGATAAAACCGTATCTTCCTGCATTAAAACGGTTGAGTAGCGTTAAAGCATTACGCTATGGTTTTTTGGGATTGTTACTAAATAAGTTGTTACCACACTTTCTTTGTCTAACTTGGAGAAATTCTCGATTTTCCAGACGTGTTTAGAGCTAGTAGCATCTTTAATCATTGATAAACACTCTCCTCTCCCACTTCTTCTCTCCTTGGAAACAAATACATCAGCTCCAAACATACATGTGTCTTCCAAGAGGTATCCGTTTGAGGCATCAAAGAAGGTACTGGTAGGGATGAATTTATCGAATCCCCATCCACTCTTTACCGTATGGAATCGTCTCTCTTTTCCTGCAACACGAAAATGCATATTAGAGAGGATGAGAAAAAGAAAAAAAAGAGATATTGAAGAAGTGAAAAGAAGTTATGAATCTTACCTTGTAGGATCAAATAACTATCTTTGTTTTGATCTAGCAAAAACAAATACAGACGGAAAACAGCGAAACCTCCCACCCTGGACCTAATGAACTAGAGTCCGCGAGAGCCAAATAAACAGAAACATGATCTTTCATGTTCTTGCTCTTGTTTCCATTTGGATACAGGACCAGTTTCCTGCAAGAACAGCCACATACATATTCTGTTAGATATATGCTAAGACCAAAACAATGTAAGTTACTAAATTCAGGGTATTTGATTGGACAACAGAGAAAATAGAAACAAATATGGTCCCATATTCACATGTTGTGTAATAATAATGACGAGCGATACCAGACACATGTTAATGATGATAAATCTTTAATCTAAAAAGGTTGGTTAATAACTAAAGAGAGAAGAAGAAGAAAGTTGTGTAACAATGATGCCATACCAGTTGTAGCCTCCAGCTTCAAAGCTCTCTGTTTCGTATCTCTCTATAGCGTGCTTTGTAAGGAGTGAGAAAGACTCTATCTTGACCGTGTAATGCGTTGGTGGGCCATCAGAAACAGACTTTATAATTTCTGCAATGATACATCTAACAAAAAGTTATTTTTGAGAAAAAAATAACTTTAAACTATAAGTGAAAAGAAGAATGAATTTAATAGGTTGTGATCACAAAAACACAATAAGAGTTTTCTTTTTGCAAATTTCAAGTCTGATCATTATCTTAACCATGAGGTCTTTAAATACACATAGGAGATCGATCCTACAAAGAAGGAGATAAGAAAGTGGGAAGAGGGAAGTGGAGAGTGGAGATTACTGGCCCTATGATTAAGCATAAATTAAAAGATTTCATTAACAATAAAATTAACAATTAATCAGTCCCATCAGAATTCAATAATATTCTTCACAAGAAAACAGGGCAACAAGAAAAGATGATATTATGGGAAGGTTGAAATAATAGAGTTTGGAGGAAGTAAACAAGAGGCTCATATGCACATATACATACACGTTTAACTGTTGGTAAGTCCGTGTATAAGCTAAGTGAAAAATATAGAGAGAAAGAGAGATGATACCATCATGATCTCCGAAACTGGCCATGAGAAGATTTGCAGAAATCAGAAAGGAATATGCAGATAAGAATATGCAGATAAGCGTCACTCTATTAACTTTCTATATATAGATTGCATCTGGAAACAAAAACCCTGTTTAGGATCAAACCTTTTATACTTTGCTTGAAAGGGTTTAACCTTTTGCATGCATGAAGACTTGAAAGGGTTTAACCTTTGCCTCCCACAAACAAAGGGATTCCAAAACGGAACGAAGTGCATTGCACATATATCATTGGAGAGAAACAAACAACAATAAGAGTATATATTAAACAAACGATCAAGGCAGGTGTTTTGAAAGCAACTTCCTGATCAACAATTCCTCTGCTTTTGACACTCAAAACAAAACAGTGTTATTGGTAATGCATAAAATGAGACAGAAGAGTATTCGGGTTAAATTTCGGTTAAAGCTTAATTAGACTGTTGTAATCAAACAAACCGGAAAATGGGTCTTGTATTAATCCGATCCGACACTCATGACACGTGACTTTATTACAAAGGTCTTCACTAGTGTGTGGTCTCCAGTATCCAATTATTCTCTCTCTCTCTCTCTCTCTCTCTCTCTCTCTCTCTCTCTCTCTCTCTCTCTCTCTCTCTCTCTCTCTCTCTCTCTCTCTCTCTCTCTCTCTCTCTCTCTCTCTCTCTCTCTCTCTCTCTCTCTCTCTCTTTACCCTTCGTTTGATCAGAGGAAACAGAGAAAAAAAAAAAGAAAAGAAAACGAAATCGGTTAGTGTGTGATTACTTACGACGGAGAAGAAGAAGACAATGGCGACAGAGACGTCGACGCAATCTTACAGCGAGCAGTGGTACTGGGACGATCGCTACTCGAACGAATCTGAGCCGTTCGATTGGTACCAGAAGTATTCTGCCTTGGCTCCTCTCATCAATCTCTACGTCCCTCGCCGTAATCACCCAGTCCTCGTCATTGGCTGCGGAAACTCAGGTACATAGCGACGAAAGTCTCTATATTTAAAAAATCTTTCTTTACAAAAATTTCTGGATCCGTCTGATTTTGTTGTTTCGAATTTCCGATGCAGCGTTCAGCGAGGGAATGGTGGATGATGGGTACGAGGATGTTGTCAATATCGACATTTCCTCTGTGGTGATCGATTCCATGATCAAGAAATACTCTGACCGTCCTCAGCTCAAATGTACGTACGTCTCTTTTGTTTTTACATTTGTGATTTCTTCTGCTGCTTGCTTAATGTTAAGCGTGCGAGATATTGACAGAAGAACTGTTCCGATTCCTACAAGTTTATTTCCATGTATCTTCGTCTGCCTTGGTCGCTTAGTTACTAGATTTAGCGTAATTTTTTTTTTTTTTTGTATTTTTGATCGTGTGAAACAGATTTGAAGATGGATGTGCGTGATATGAAGGCCTTTGAATCTGATTCTTTTGATGCTGTAATTGATAAAGGTATATTATTAGTACATGTTTGATTCCCATTATCATCCCAGTTCACTCTGTTTCATGCAATAACATATTGGACTTTTCTTGTGTGTGTGTGTGTGTATATTTTCAGGAACCTTAGACTCCATTTTGGTGAGTGAGGACTGCTTTCTCTTTACTTATGCAATCTCTACATTCTGATTTCTCACTGAAAGTCTAATCCTTTTTCTTGTTCAGTGTGGGAGCAATTCGAGGCAATACTCAACACAAATGCTTGAGGAGGTTTGGAGGTACTAAATCAGCAATCTATGGCATGAATGTTGAATGGTTTTCTTTATTCGTTCTGGCTTCTCCTTGTATATTTCTTTCTTGATCCTTCCAAATATAATGAAACAGTTGATGAAAACTATAGGGTTCTCAAGGATAAAGGAGTCTATATCTTGGTAAAATCTTCATATCCGGGCTTATGATTATGTGTTTCTGTTTGTTGAATGCACACATTGACTTTAAGCAGGTTCTCTGCAGATTACATATGGAGCTCCAAATTACCGTCTTCGGCTGTTTAAAGAATCGTGCTCTTGGACAACCAAACTGCATGTGATAGGTTTAGCTATATAATTCAGAAACCATGATTTGATTCATATCTGGGAATATGCCTCTTGTAATATTTGTGTATTCTAGCTAAGACTTGCTGTGTTTTTTTTTTTTCTTTGCAGACAAAAGTTTGACCGAACAACCACTAGAAACGCCAAAATGGGAACTCACAAAACCCATTGCTCTAGATGCTGAGGAAGATTCAGTGGAATCGGCAATTGGCAAAAGTCCTGATGTTCATTACATCTATGTCTGTACTAAGGTGCGTGCAGTTTGATCCTCCTCCATTGTTTTCTTTAGCCTTTTAGCTAAGATGATGTTTCTATGTCTCTGGAGAACCATTTGCATCCGGCTTTATCTCATGATATGTTCCACATATATCACGCAAATCGATCTCATCTACAAACTCGGTCTGAGTTTCACCTGTGTCGTTGTTCATTTGAAAATTGTCTCAGGATGAGTCGTTGAAGGTGGAGGCAGATGCAGTCTAAAGTCATTGGAATCTTTTTGTGCATTTCGCTTCGAAGTTCGAACATATAGGTCCTACAAGGACTAAGTTTTGTCTTTGTTTGTATTTTTTGTGCAAGAGTGAAGACGATCATATCTTGGGTTCATGTTGACTGCGTAATTAGAGGAGGAACAAAAATCATAATTGTTTTAGCAACGAGAAATCGTGGTCAAGTGGCTTACGGCCTTAACACCGATTGATGGCAAACTCTTCCTTTATAGAGAAATATAAACATACAAATACAAACAACAGACCAATTACAACAACTTATACACAACAATTTTCAACTTAAACACAAAAACATCCCTAAAACGTAATTCCATCAAGCTACTGGACGTGGGACTTGTGGTCATGAGTGTGTGAACGATCAAGCCAAATAACGCAGAACAGTTTGGGTGAAAATTCACTCTTTTCTTCTCTAAAATCTGATTTGTTTAGCCACAATTTGCAGAACTTGTACCTTATTTATCTTCTTGAACTAGCTTCATATATAGGACTCGTGTGCAATATATACTCGATTCCTGGTATAAAGACGGGTTGTCACAAGCCGAGGAGAAGAGAGAAGCCTTGAGAAAAGCTCTTACCGGTATCTTATACCAGAGCTCTGTCCTTGAGTTTTTGTAGATGGATGATTATTGCTGGTTTTGCGATATTTTGCCAATTCATTATTAGCATGAGAAAGAAGCTTCTGAGCATTTTCCAGTCTCTTGGTATAATCAGTATCAGCAAGTTTAAATGATACTGTATCCTGGATAAAAAGAAAACTCAAAATCTTAGACTCAATCATTAAGTTCTTCTCCATATTCTTTGTTTTGGCCACATGCAGCAAACACTGCAGCGCGTTAGAAGTATTATGCATACCTTTTTTGTATGTGGAACATGTTGGTTACTGACCCGTGTATCATTGATAGTTCGTTCAAGTTCAGCTAACCTCCTCAGTAAATTGCTCTTGTCATTCTGGAAAAAATGGAAGATAGAATCAGTGAGTTAAGGACAACACAGACAATGGTGGTGAGATTAAAGTTGGAAGGATCTCCTAATTACCTTCAACATTTCATTTTGCATAGAAAGCAATTGAACTCTCTCTTGTAGTTGGTCCAATGATATCTGTGTCGTAAGAACATCTGTATCTTTCTTGTTCAACTCTGACACGCAACTGTCCACAGAATTGCAGGAACATCACATGAGAGCCAAACTTAGTAAGAGTTTTTCGGCAAAAATTATTTTTTTGGGTTGAAATGCTAGTTTAGTTTGTTTTTTTAGTAGTTCAAGAGAGAAAAATAAGCATATTGGCTCGTCATAGAACAGTTGTAGTAGAAGTAGAACAGGGCTAACCTCTCTCTTTCCTTAACAAGAGCATCAATATGTCTCTTCAGGTTGATGATTTCTTGGTCCTGAAGTCGATAGAGAAAAATGGGTATCAATAACGAAACTAATGATTAAATAAAGAAAGTGGATGCCGTTAAGTATATAGCATCATCACTTTGGACATGATCTCTTCAACATGTTGCTTAGCCTCTTCAACCACTCTTTG
This sequence comes from Eutrema salsugineum, assembly GCF_000478725.1. Lineage (NCBI taxonomy): Eukaryota > Viridiplantae > Streptophyta > Magnoliopsida > Brassicales > Brassicaceae > Eutrema > Eutrema salsugineum. The sequence goes on from NW_006256885.1 coordinate 3,404,056, forward strand.
GACTTGCTGCTGGTCAATCAACTCCTAAAATATCCCAACAAAGAAACCGATAGATTTAGTAAAAATGCATCTTTAACTCTCTTCAAGATGACATATAATCTGAAATACTTACAGCATAGCTAGTAATATCCATTTTCACACCAAGTAAATCCCGAATAACATCATGAGTCATGCTATCAGCTGCAGCTATCCTCGTGTTCAATGCACAAACCTGTTCCAGGATGAAAATATGTAAGAGGGATCCACAGAGTCACTTCATAAGAAAAGAATAATTAAGTGCAGGTAGGCTGGACCTCTTTCTGTTTAGCACCTAGCAGTGACTCCAATTCTTCAACACGAACCCTTGCCATGGTCAATTCCTGATCCTTCTCCACTTTCATCTGTTGTACCAACCCAACTATACATTTAAAGGGTGAACTTGAACCTCTGCTCCTTACCGAGCTTTTCTCAATTTTATGTGATATGGTCTCTGGAACTGACGAACTTGAGTCCTCAAATTTGAAGTCTCGAATCATGACCTCCAGAGTCTTATACTGTTAACATGGGAACCGAGGAAATCATATGAGCTACAAATTAAGGAAAACAGGTGCTAATATAAATCTACACTCATATTATAAAATTCTGCCTCCTTCATATGCAGTAGTATAGAAATCAGAAAGAATTACAATTCTTGACATGAATTTTTCTCCGAACCATGACATAGTGTTTTACCAGGAACGTCAATAGAGACATAAATATGTGGAAAATGTCCAGCACGGAAATTAGTTATAGCTTTCAACAAGTAAACTACACGCTGAGAACTGCTAAAGTCTAGAAGTCTAATACCTTCTCTTGGTAAGCAGATGCTTGGGCCTCAGAATGCAGTAAAATTTCGGAGATGTACTCTTTTAGCTGTTCAATCTGTATGTGGAGAAAGACAAAGGTAGAAGTAAGGCAAAAAGAGTTAATCATACACAAAAATTAGGGAAATTCATGGAAAACTGAGCCGAGCAATCCAAGAAAATAACACACCTCTTTCGTTTGTTCTGCTACTTCCTTCTGGAGGACTAGTATCTGACGATGCGCGCCTAGCAGCTCTTTTGACCTGTAGTACATTTATCTTATCAGACTCATTTTTACCGAAAAAGATACACAAAAGAAACTGATATCTTTAGTAAGATTAGGATGCCTGACTTGGATATTTGACTCTCATATTCCTCTGTGCCTTTATTGGTTGTGTCCACAGTGCCAGCGAAGCTTTCAAATCTAAACAATCTCTGCTTGAGAGCTTGGAGCTCTGTCTCTAGTGAATCTTGAGTGGTGCGATGCCTTTTCACTTCTTCATCCATATCATACACCTGGAAGCCAAAATAGCTCACAAATAAGTATAAAGAATTAATGCAACAGACTGGCAGTAAGCATATATACCTATCAGACTGACAAACAAAGCAAACTAACCCGTCTTTCTAATATATTTACAGTACGCTCAAGTTCCTCGACAGAAACTTCTAGAATCTTGACCTCCTCTTCCTTTTGTTCAGCATATAGTTTACTTGCTTCCGATTCCTACATGAGAAAATTTTCAAATTCCTGTGAACCCTCAGTATTACTAAGAATAATTCATCTAAAAATAAAAAGGCTTCAAGTTACATACCTGACGAGCCTTTACGGCAATTGCTTCTTTTTCATCAGCTATAGCATACGCCAACTCAAGCTTATCATTCAACGAACATATTTCCTCAACAAGTTGATCTTTCTCCTCACTGGTCTTTTTCAAGTTTTCTTCGACGGATTTGACCCCAGAAAGCAACTGCTTTTCTGCTGTAGTAGTTAAGTAAAGGATTTCTTTTTCGAACCTTTTGACAAGCTCTTTTTGTTCCTTCAATCCCTTTTCAGCTGCAACCTTTTCCATACAGAGGTCTCTGACGAGGACGCTTAACTCATCATTTTGCTCCGCAAGAATTTGTATCCTCTCTTTGGCCTGCTCTAGATCTGCCTTTGACGTAAACAAAGCCGTTTTCAAGTCATTGGAGCAATTTTCAAGATTCTCGTTATGCACAAAAAGATCTTGAACTTGACTTGCTTTCTGCTCCAGCTCTTGCTGAACTTTGCATAACGCGTTAAACAGCTCATCCATTTCATCTTTGATATCTCTTTTGTTTGATGCTGATTCCTGAAGTAGCCTAAAATCAAAAAGCAAACCTTCAAACAAAGCTTCTTTTCTCTCCAGCTCCATTTTCAGATAAAAGTTCTCATATAACAGGCTTTCATGTGACTGAACAATTTCTTCATTTTCTAAACCTGCGACCACGTCTTCTCTGTGAACTCTATTTAGCTTTCCAGTGACTTCATCTTCAGCACTATACCCAATAGCATTAATTTCCATTGACTGTTGGTTTTCTTGCCCTGCAAAGTGGGGAGTGATAACCTGTTTTCTCTGATCCAAAATTTGATCAATCAGTTTCCCAATGTGGCATTGATATGTTGCGTACATGGTGAACTCTCTCTCCATGTTTTCAGATACGATCTGTTCAAGTGACGTCCTTGAGTTGCAAATCAAATGAAGTAGCTCTTTCTTAGCTAAAAGAACATCGGAAAAGAAAGCTTCTAACGTTTCTCCTACTTCTCTTTTCGTTTCCAGAAGATATTCTTCAAGCAAAGACACTGACTTTGCCATGTCCGCCAAATTCGATTGTGTTTGATTTAGCAGGACTTTATTTTCTTGTTCAGTTGCCGATAGTGTAGACTTGACCTGTTTAAGATCATCCGTCAGATTTTTCTCCTTAACCGTTAGCTCTTCATGCGTTTGACGCCACATTCCAGCTACATGTTTTGACTTTTCATTGGCATTTACTAAATCACATAGTGAGAGATTGGCTTCTTTCATGGTAGCATTAACGGCCTCAAATAGATCGAAGAAACTACTCACAGGATCCACTCTCTGCATAAGATTTATATTTATATCAGAAGAAGCCAAGAAGGTGCATAATTATAAGTTCAGTGGTTTACTTTTTCACCGACAGAAGGAACGGATGCTAATATAAGCTTACCGGGTTGCTGCATTTGCAATCGGTTTCTGCTCTCTCCATTGTTACCGTTAATGGCCTCTCTACTGACTGCTTCCCCTCTGCATAAAAAAAATTAAAGCTTCTTTGTATACGTAAAAAAAAAGAACTGGTAGTTTAGCCATTCAAGATTACTCATTTTACAAATTTAGGGTGGTGAATAAGAGAAAACAAGCATAGTATACCTCCACAGTTCACACAATGTATAGAACCATTCGTAGAAATCAAAACTCCTGATGTAGGCTTGTTATGAATTTCCTGGGCGCCAGCTCCAGAACCTGAAACTCCTTGACCCTTTGCGGTCAATGCACAATCATGTTGCCATCTGCAGTTTGAAAAGCTGGAGCTTGATGTTGAAAGCTCATCACCCGTCGGATATGTTGCTTCACTTAAATATCCATCCTTTGACACACTTATATCAGCATTCCCTTTAGAACTAGGAGAAGCAAAGATTGAACTTGTTTTTTCCAGCGTTTGATGTTGATTTCCTGAATCAGATAGCCATTTTGTAACAGCAAAGGCAGCCTCGGCAAGTCGTTTTTCTTCCAGAATAGAATACTGCTTTTCTTTTAAGTCACTTTCAAGCGTGTCTACCTCATTACTCATCCTGTCTATTTCAGTGTTCACGCGGAAAGTCTCTTCAGTGGTTGCAGCATTGGCATCCAGTTGAAATTTGTTGAGAGCAATTGTTGCGCCCTTTAAGGAATTCAGCTTCAAATCCATCTCTGCTAACAATATCCGTGCATCCTCCAAGCTTTTCTGTAGGAGTAAAATTGTTTCTTCCTTTCTTATACAATCTTTTGCAGCCTTCTCAACATAATCACCAATCCACGCATTCACATGTGGAAATGAACAGATTACACTTTCAATCTGTGTAGAGGCATCTTTGATGGATTTCGACCCATCCACAATGAAATTTGTTAGTTCTAAGGTGGCCTTTTCCCAGTCTTGGTTAATTGCCCTTATTTCTGCCTCTCTAGCAGTTATAGTATCTTTCATCAATTGATTTTCTTCGGTCAAGTTACAGATTCTTCTTTGGAATTCAGACTGGATAGCAATCACCTCTTCCTGCAGCTCAAGAATTGTTCTGGCAGTTTCTGTCTCAACTTGCTCACGGACTACTATAATATCTTGTTGCTGAGATAACTGAGACTTATGCTCTTTTTCATATTGACAATTGAGTGTTCTGGCCTCCTCGAGGTCCTTAATTACTTTCCCCAACTTTAACTGCAGAATTGAGTGGTCCACCCCCTCATCAGTCTTCATTACAGCATCTGTGTTATTGACCATGCCACTTAACTCCATGTCATAACCTTCTAACCTAGGAAGGGCTTCTCTTTCCATACAACTTTTCTTGGTCAGCCGTTTCATGGATCTATCATTCTCCTCAAGCACATCAAGATTGCCTGATTCATCACTGATATTACTGCAATTTTTACTCTCCGAAAAAGCCCCCTCCTCTCGGGTTTCACTTATAGTTGACATTGTTTCTGCCTATTTCAACAGGGAACAAAAGTGCGTTAGACGAGCTTCTCATTTATATACAGTTTTCCTATTAAGAACTTTAAATATGCAATGTCACACCATTGTATATTTATGTGCTTGATTAACCTGCTCAGCTCCACTGGTGGAAGATGTAACCTGCAAAGGTACAACAATGTTAAACCACCAACGAAGAAATTTTTATAACAATCACTCCTCTATCAGTCCTGAATTCTTACAAACTCGGATTGTGTTTGGTCGAATCTCAAGTATCTTCCAAGTCCTGCTTGTATTTCATCTAGTTCTCTGCATAGAAAAACAACACCAAAACATAAAAGACATACTAAATCAGGCTTTTCCGATTTAGTCAAAATAATCATATTATATTCAATGAGAAAAAATGAAAGAGTTTCAAACATTATACTATCACAAACACAAGGCATATCAGAACTGTAGTAGAACAGGGTTATAGACGTAGGATGAAACCCCAAGAAAAGGATGACAGTTTTTAGATAAAAATGCAACAGAGAACTCAGAAATTTTCCATTCCACATCCACCACAAAATAAAAAATGCAACAGTGTAAATAATTTTCCCACAATATCAAAACCTTCACAAAAGATAATTGGATTTCATATAATATTATATAGTACCTGATCAAACTAGAGTTCATGCTTCTGCAGTCTTCCAACTCCTCTTCCACTTCGATCTCCTACAGTGTTATCAAAGTTCACGAGTAAGAAACCGGAAACACAGTTTCTAAGAAATTAACAAACCGAAAATAGCATAATATCCCAAACTTTCATTACGTGTTTAGAAAAGGACTCATCTTTTGCTTCAAGAACATCAACCAGCTGCATGATATATGACAAAACTTTAGACTAAAATTATAGGCTAATGGTCCATTCGGTGAAGGAATTCTCAAACCTGGTCGCGTAGTCCCGTCACCTCAGCAAGCAATGCCTCTCGTTCCCCACGCTCATAAAACTTCTGGTATCTGAAAAGGAAGTCAAAATCAAAGTATAATATGTTAACAAAATAGACTCTTCCAAAGCATGAAATAAGTGATTTACCGTTGTAGCTGCTCCCGGAGTTTGGTGTTCTCCAAGGCCGAACGTGTCAATTCTGGATTCTTGTCAATGCTTGCCCGAAGAAGCTTGATCTCTCCTTTTAGAGATTTATTTTCTTCAATGAGACATTCTTTTGTCATCAACGAACCAGACGTAGAGAGTTCCATCTCTCCAACTTTCTCTTCCCGAAGATTAAGCATTATTTTAATGCACTTGGCATCTTCTTCCATTTCTCTAACCTGAAGTAAATGATCTAAATATAAGATGAACCGAAATGTAATCTAGTTTGTTTGCATCATAATATGAATCTGTCAAGGTTACATCCTGTCCTTGTATCAAGACTAACCAAGTTGTCTATACGCTCAATTTCAGCCTCGGACTTTTGAAGGGCAGTTTCGGCAATCTTTTCTCTTCTGAGAGCACCAACCAAAATATCTTTCATAGTTTTCACCTGTTATACAGTTATGAAGCCAGTTTATAATTATAGTCGCAACTCGCAAGATATCCGCGAATTTGTTGGAAAATACCTTCTTTCTCAGTGAGTTGTGCACCTGCCAGTGGCACTTATCTTCTTTTGTTTCTTTTGACACTTCACATGTACCAGAGTATCTGGATTCTTCCAGAGAAGCTATGCAGTCTGAAAGAGCCCCAAAAGAGTTATGGTTCTTCGTAAGGGAGGACAGTTGGACCTGTTTGAATATATGAAAACGTTTTTATACCACTGTCACATGCATATGCAGAAATGGAGGAAAGTCTGCTGTTTGGTGCAGTTTGTTAAATACCTTTAACTTTTTTATTTCCTGTTGGAGTGCTGTAACATCCCCAGAGGCATCTTCATTGACTTTAGCCTGGAACATGAAAATGAAGCCACCTTATATCAAGTCAAACTTCATAAAAACTTATAAAAGAACTTGTAATAACTGAAGAATCACAAAATACATTATTCTGGATTAGTTTGGCCCGTTGTGCGAACTTCAGAGTGCTGAGGGTTTCGTTTGTAGAGCTGCAATAAGTCAATAATAATTAGATATACACAGTACATGGCATATTAGGTAAACCTATTAAACAAGAATTATTGGTACGAACCAAAGAGATGGGCTGACGTTGGCTATTATCATTGTTTTAGAATTACCCCCTAGAGAATCCTGGAACCATATCTGAAATTAGTCTCAATGCAGTTGGCAAGAAAAATGAAGAGTGAAGTACTCTAATTAGTAGTACCTGCAGTAAAAAGGTAAGTCGCGAATCTCTATACGGAACATGTCTATGTTTCCCATGTGCCAAATCCACCAGAGACATTATCACTAAGCTAAATTGACAGAAGAATGAGATAGTGTTAGTAGCTACTAAGATTTTGGTACAAGATTTAAATGTAAGACATGGTAGGTATCTTATCTTTTCTAAAGATTATTTATCTTAAAGTTGAAGCAGTAATCATTATTAAGTTATCAAACACCTCAAAGCTTTTAAAGTCGGGTCATCCATTTTTGTTATGCATATTTTCAGTTTCTTCACAATTTTTCTCCATCAACCCTATATTACTTTCACATGAGGCTTGAGACGTACATCAAAAAATAGTTTATGACAAAAAGCTGGACAGACAAACTGACACGTGAATATGTGATCTGATTACCCCAAAGTGGATAAGGATTTGTTAATGTTTGCTGCTTCTTTTAGGCGATCCCCTTCCGCACCTGAGCTTTTCTGCCTGTATTTTGTAGCAAAAACAATTTCAACAGTCAAAGATGCAAATGTAACCATAGAGAAATGTACTGGCTACCTTTCAGAACCAGCCAAATCAACCAAATTTAGTCTGGCAAATCTTGAATGGGTTAGCGAATCTCTCTCCCAGAGGCTCTCGATCGTACACGTGAAAACACTGTGGGATCTGCTGCTTTCACTGTTCATCCGGGTTGCTGCAATCTTCCGGTTTGCTGCTCCCTGTGCATGAAGGATACAATTCAACTTAAATACTTGAACACTTAAACAATTAAACTCTTATCATAAAGTTTGGGTATCGAACTCTTGCCTGTAGTAGAAGCTTAAGAACGTCATTAACAGTTCTCACATTATATTCTACAAGATTTTCAACATATACTCCTTTTCCCGAGTCTTCTCTGAGCTAAATTATGAAATTCAAGGATATGACATCTCAAAACAAAAAGCAACAGCATGGATAATTTATAATCAAGGATAGAAGAAAAAGAAAAAAAAAATTACTTGCAAATTGGTTGATGATGGCTCCAAGAGGTCGGTAATCTGCTCGTTATATATCTCTAGGAAAGAACATTTGCAACTGAATATCAGTTTTTCATCTCTCCTTCCCTCTTCTTCCTGTTATGAAAGACCCTTTTAAGTACTTAGATTTATTGGACTTGCAGTGATTCGCTGGGAGAAAGTTAAGTAATTACCATTTTAATTCTTGAGAACAGATATTCAAAAATACGAGCAGTAACTCCGCAGTCTTCACCGAGGCTTCCCTCTGCCTCAGATATCTCTCCCATCATAGTATACGTCTTGCCACTACCAGTCTATATGAGAGGATGCCAAGTTTATAAACTTTGCTCCATAGGAATGCTAACAAGCAGAAACATGTCATCAGTTATGATCTTACCTGACCGTAGGCGAACACACAGCTATTGTAACCAGACAAGCAATTCTCCACCATGGGCAGTCCAGCAACGCGAAATAGTTTTTCCTGAGAAATCAAGGTAATACACATCCGGAAACATTAGAGATCATCTAATTCAGGTAAGTACATCACATGACAATATCTGATATAAGAAAAAATAGATGAGAAAAAAAGTGAATGTAGCACTGTGATACACTAATCTTTTTTTTTTTTTTGAGTGCGTAGTACCAAAACAAGCCTCTAAAACTAGCTATTGTTTGCGTTCAAGTATAACTACATGAATTTGAAATGAGGTTTACCTGAGATATTGTCTCACTTGCAACATGGTCAAAGGTGAATCTGGTCTCTGGATGGCCTAACCAGACCAATGTTTGTGGACTCTCCTGCTTTAAACATTTCCCATATCCTTGAGTTGCCCTTTCCATTGTACTTAATGGTCTCAGCCTTATCAAAACCTACACCATATAGAAGGATGCCTAAATTAGTAAATCTCAAAACAACCAAATTCATCAAGAATCTCCTAAACAAATGCACCAACCTGCACATTATGCTCTTTCCAAAACGAATGATCTTCATTGAGCTCAAAATGTGGAGTTGTTTCCGCAAATGTAACAGAATCAGCCATAGAGATTCCCCTTGGGATCCTCGAGAACGAGCTCGTTCCTCGTCCACCGAAAGACTGAACAACTCTCGCGCCGGTAACACAACCCCCACCAAGTGAAACCCTAGCACCGTTCCTAGTCGGCGTACTCTGTGCAGAGTTTGGCTCCGACCGAGATTTTACACTACGAGTAACAATCTTAGGGTTTGAATCATGCACACCACTCGAATTTCCAGCTCTACCTTCCAAAACATCGAATCTCTTCTCCGAACCCAGTGTTCGATGGTGCTGCGTTCTTGTACCTTCCAATTTCTGACCCAAATCGAGATCGGATAGGTGATTCGCCTTCTGCAGTTGACTTGGATCCGGTATTGAATTCAGAGGAGCTCTTGATGGCGAAAACAGAGACAATCTCGCGAACTCGTTCTCTTCAGATTCCGGCATCTCGATTCTCGGAACATTTCGGGCCATGATATAGATCGAGCACTAGCTTAGCTTGTAATGTCTTTCAACATACACGGATTGGGAAAGAATTAGGAGACGATTCAGCTTCAGAAGCTCGGTTTGCTCATACTGGAAAACTGAGAGACTTGCTCAGGAGCTTGAGGATGAAATTAATGATAACCCAGCTTTTGAAGTTTCTATTTTAGTACTGTAGCCTTCAAGCTCAGATTTGAATTGGGGGGAGGGGAATTTCAAATTCACAAAGTTTAATTTTTTAATCATGAGCCCTTTGACTTCTTCAATAATACGAACGAGGCCCTATCATTGTCTCGGTTTTCAAATTTGGTGTTTTACTTTGGAAAAATAAACTAGTGACCACAAAAGAAAAGAATAGAAGAACAAACGAACCGGCACTTAGTGTAGTTGAAGGGTTTAAATTTAAAATTTACAAAACATGTGTGGTTATAATGAAATTCTTGGATTCAAGGGAGCTTAACGGGCCCACTTATCAACACAAGTGATGGTGTTGCAGTAATATACACTGTAATAAATGTCTTTAATGATCTCCTTATCCAAGCGGTCCAAATAGATAAACAAATCAACTAAAAAGTGTAATGTTCAAAATTTGTTAGCCGTTAATCTGAACTTTGATCCACATGCGATTAACGGTGGTCAGATTATTTTACTATCTATCTTTTCAGCTAGTATTACTAAAAACGCGACAATATCATGAAAAGGTGCAATGACAGAGTAATTTAATCAAATAAATAATCCATATATTACTACAATTATAACTTTCTTATAAATTGACATAGGGATAGGGGATATATCACAAAATAACGTAAAGAAAAGACATTAACATAGCCAAAAGAAGCGTCGTATAATTATTGTTTGTAGAGTTGCAGCCTCCTCGATCAGTCATACCTCCACCTGGAATAGAAAAATCACAAATCTCAGACAATTACTGCTGTCTTAAAACGACAATGACCAGAACAAAAAGTTTCTTGTTCTCTTTAGAATTAGCAAAAAAGCAGAGGGTTTGATACGGTAATTACCACATTCTCTTGTAGGGTTATTGTTGGAAGCGATAGGGTTATTGTTGGAAGCGGGACACTGGCAAAGAAAGATTTCCGTCTCGGCGTCGAAGCCACAAATCCCGCCTGACTTCCGGCAACGGTCACAGCCGATCTCCGGCACCGAGTAAGAAAGCTCGATCCCGTACGACCAATCCAAAGGCGTGGTCGTGGCGTCTCTCATATTCCCACCGTCAATCACCGTCGTGTAATGTGAGCAGTCCAAGATGTTCATACTCATCACCCGCACCGTATCGTAGCTAGTGAAACAACAATACGGCGTCGTATGCACCGTACTATTACCTTAGGAATCAGAAAAAGAAATCAAAATCAACAAATTCAATTTTGGGGGAAAATGGCTGACAAAAATTCTCCAATCAAAATTGATTACATACCGGAAGGGGAGGTAGTGTTGAAGATGCGAAAGGAAGTGCAGGAGCTGTAAAGCTCGTCACAGGAGTGGCCGGAGGCATTGAAGCAGAGATTCCGGTACCGATTAAAGACCGGCGAGTTGGTGGAGCAGTTGAGGAGTGCGAAAACGGTGTCGTACGAGGGCCTTACGACGGCGTTTTGGATATCTGATAATTTGAAATCGTGGTGAGGCTGGAGGATCGAGCAAGTGGACATGGCCGGATCGAAGACGACCATCTTGTTCTTCTGGTAATCGATTCTCTGGACCTTGTAGCCACCGGAAGGAGTGATGAAAAACAGATCGGTGGAGCAGTTTAACATTCCTTTGAACTGTGGAGATCCACAGCCTTCGTCGATGCCGAACGGGTAGTTTATTGGGATGTTGCCGCAGAATGTCCGGCAAGAAGATGTTGCTCCTGAGGCTGTTAATGGCGGAAATGTGAGAGTTGTTACTGTGTAGAGGAAGACGAAGAAGAAGAAGAGGAGCGTCGTCATTGTTGTCTTCTATGTACTTCCTTTTCACTCGCCTGTAATCTATCTTTCCCCTTCTATTTACAAAACTAGAAGGGTTTATGGAAAATTAAAAATTAATATTGAAAACAAAAACACTCGGTATCGTATATTGGTGAATTTATTGTCCTTTAAGTCCTAAGTCCTAACAATGGTAAACACATAAATTTGAATATCATCTAGAAATTGTGTTTTTATTTCCTTCCTGTTTTGTATGGTGTTTACTGATTTTTTTCTTAATTTGATAATCCAATTGTCAAAATTTAAAGTAATATTGAAAAATACAAAATGTTATGTCCATACTGATATACGTAAAAACAAAAAATAATAATAGGAGTACTCTAAAAAATAAATAAATACCAAACCTTACATGAAAATATCCAAATCTAATACACGAACTTCAAAATAATTTGCAAAAAGAAATAAAAAACTTGGAGTATTTAATGATTTAATCGTTGTTCGGATTTAACCATAAGGTCAATTTTGTGCCATCTAAGTGACTGAGTCCATCATCTGTTGACCTTACTTCCAACAGGTTTTGAGAACCTACAGATCAATTACATGATTCTTGTTAATTGGTACACAAGTCTACACAACAGAATTCTTCTAGTTCATCACGATAATCAATAGAAAACTCTAATTGCAACACCGTGACTAGGCATAAGACCAAGAGGAAGACAAATAGTATTTGACGATGAGAAATGCGATTTATAACCATATTCTGCAGTAAATTAGTCTTAGTAATTAAAACAATAATCATTTTCGGAATAACCCATCGGCTGCTTTTTACAGTAAAACCTTTATAAATTAATAATGTTGGAACCATAATATTTTATTAATTTATCGTGATATTAATTTATAGAGAACATTTGTTTTCTGCATATAATTTTCTAAAAAATTCTTTGAAATAGTGTTATATTTCAAAATTTTAACAAATTTCAGAATATATATTATGATTAACAATCATAACTATCGCAATAAAATAGTTTTTAACACCATATTAGATCGCCCATGTAAATATATATATGTTTCATAAGTTTGAAATTTATAAAAAACCATGGTTACTATCACTATTATTGATGATAAAATTAAAGATAATAGTACAACACATTTAAAAACATTTACATGTAAGAAAATCAATTATCACATAAAAAAATCATCATAAAATTTAAATGTTTTATAGTAAAACAGCAATAAAAACTAATGATATAATAATTAGAGAGATTGAACCAATAAAATCTTAACTTTAAATAAAAACAAAGACATTAGTCATACTTTAGAATATTATTTTTACATATTTACATAAATTTATATAATTATTAATTTATATTTTTGTTGGGACTATATATTTACATAAGGGTTTAAAAAAAATTATTATCTTATTATATTATCGAATTTGATAGATTTTTAAATTAGCTCGATTTGAGACAGTAAAATTTATTAATTTATAGTGATTATTAATTTATCGAGTATTAATATATAGAAGTTGTACGGTATTTCTATTTCTCCGTAATATATTCCCGCCACTGGTGTTTACCAATTCAGTGAATAGAGAAGCCAGGAGGGGGAAAATTCCCTGAAAGACCAAAAAAAAGCAGAAAGGAAACGAAAATGTTCGTCGCCGACGACGACTCAGTTCAGATTGTTCGGCTTCTTGACCAGACGCTTACTTCCATCGATGGCGGTTCTGTCCTCGAGGCGACGGAGGCTCTGGATCGACTGTCTACGGAGCTCCCTCACTTCCCTTTTCGTCTTCTCTCCATCGCTTCCGGTAAACTTTTTTTTTTCTTCTAATTTCTCCCCATTACTTAGCCTTTCGCTAAGCATGGAATTTTGTTGAAGACACGGGATTTTGACTTCATCGAACCGAAGGGGCAATTAGGGTTACGCTGGTTGATTTCACAGTGGCAGCCATTTCACGAAATTTTTTTGAGGTCTTTAAGAGAAACCAAGCTCAAGCGTTTTATTCCCTGTTGGGGTAGTTCCACTTCTAGTAGAATTTGAATTCTAATTCAAAAAACGCTTTGCTGATTGACTGAATCTCACAATCTCACCCTTCGTGTCTATGGATTTTCTTATGAGATCCGTCTTTTTTGGTTTACGTAATAAAAATAGTCCAAATTGAGCAGCCCTTTTCACTGAAAGATATGATTTCTGTGTGTGCTGGAGTTTGATAAGCTATATTTTGATTCAGCTGATCCAAAACTTATTCAGAGTCTTTTGCCTCTAGCCAGCTTATGTATAGTGCAATTTTTCTGATTGACAGGAGGTGAAAATCCAAGTCATAGAGTTGCTGCTGCGACATATCTCAAGAATTTTACCAGAAAGAGCACCGGGACTGGAGGGACCATCTCAGAAGTCAGCAAGGAGTTTAAGGATCAGCTCCTCCGAGCTTTGCTTCAGGCAGAGCCTGCACTTCTTAAAGTTCTACTGGAACTGGTAGGCGTATTCAACAAGCTGTTGTCAATCTTATTTTCACCTCTTTCTTCCCGTAAATTTCAAATTTTCATTTTGTGCACACCTTCACTTTACTTCATTTGTGGCCAGTTCCACATTGTTGTTGTGTCAGAATTTGTGAAGAAAAATGCCTGGCCTGAACTTGTACTGGAGCTGCGTGCTGCTATCGAGCAGAGCAGTTTAATAAGCAGTTCAGACTCTAGGTGGAGTACTGTGAACGCTCTGATGGTATTGCTCACAGCTGTAAAGCCTTTTCAGGTATTTGTTGCATTCCCTTTCGTAAGCATATAAATAATATACTGGTGAGCTTTAAACTTACATTTAGATTTCTCTCTCTCTCTCTCTCTTTCCCAGTAGCCCCCCTCTAGCTTACCCTGTTTTCCATCATATCATGGTTGGTTGTCTAATATTGTGGTCGTGAATTTTTGCTGCTCTGACTATAACTACTTCTGTGAAGTGGTTGTCCTCTATTATGAACCTGGTTCAGTATGGTCTTTTAAGTGGCATATTTTGTGTCTGCTTGGTAGTACTTCTTGCAACCAAAACTTGCTACGGAGCCAGTACCAGAGCAGCTCGAGAGTATCACGAATGAAATTCTTGTACCCTTGATATCAGTATTCCATCGTCTCGTTGACAAGGTTATTCCTTTTCCCTTAGTGTTTTTTGTTCTTCACCTGCTCACAATGTTTATGTAAGATATGTCTGCTTTTTGGATCTCAATGAGCATTCGTATATTGTATGATTCTGAAGCAGGCTTTGGCTACACATGAATGGGGTGAACTGGAAATGGAAAAGACACTCCACATCATGTGCAAATGCCTATACTTTTCAGTAAGTCACACCTTCAGTTTATATTGCGTGTCTGGACGATTGAAAATTGCCATTGATTATTAAGCGTAATCTTCATATTCCTTTCATGTTCATGTCGTACTATCCACTGTATTTTCTTATTTTTTTTTTGCTAAGGGTGTTTAGTGTTGTAGGTGAAGTCCCATATGCCATCTGCTATGTCACCTCTGCTCGGTTCCTTCTGTCGGGATATGATCAGAATTCTGGATACCTTGAGTTTTGATTGGAGTGTTAATCCTTCCGATGGGTACTTGATAAGGTTGAAAGCTGGAAAAAGAAGTTTGCTCCTCTTTGGCACACTTGTCAGCAGACATAGAAAATACTCTGACAAGTATGCAAACACCTTAAATTACTCTTAGTAATGCTTTATTTAAAACGTCTAATAAATCTCTACTATGCAGGTTGGTGCCGGAGATAGTAAACTGCTCAATGAAGATTGTCAAACATAGCTCAAACATCAGTGTATGTATAATGTATTGACGTTTCCAGTTTGTGAAAGCTTTCAAGTAATTCTTACCAGCTGCCATTTTTTCGAGCTCTTCAAAATTCGGTTTTGATGCCCGAGCAGTTTCCATCAAAATTTGTTACTGTCAAAGCTTTCATCAACATGTTACTATTTTTCTTAATTTAATGCTATGAGTGCCTATTGTCATGTGCAGAAGCTCGGATGCCTAACTGAGAGAATTATATCACTTGCTTTTGATGTGATTTCACGCGTTATGGAAATTGGCCCTGTAAGTTGTTAGAATGTTTACAGAAAATCTAAATAGAGTTATCAAATGTCTATGAAGACAAATATTTTGTAACTTGAAATCAGGGATGGAGATTACTTTCTCCCCATTTTTCTTTTTTGTTGGACTCCGCAATCTTTCCAGCCCTGGTGCTGAATGAAAGGGTATGGTTTCCTTATATTGTTGCAAGCATTGCTTACTACCGGGGCTGTTAATGCAGAAACCTTACTGCTCTTTCTGGGTTGTTTTTGCAAGTAGGACATATCTGAGTGGGAAGAAGATGCAGATGAATTCGTTAGAAAAAACCTTCCTTCTGAACTAGTATGGCAACTGATCTCTCATTCTCTCTACACGGAATACTTTTATGTCTATGGTCTTAAAGTTAGGATTAATCTCACTTTCATTTGGCAGGAAGAAATTTCTGGGTGGAGGGAGGACTTGTTTACTGCCAGGAAAAGTGCTATGAACTTGCTTGGTGTTCTTGCCATGTCAAAGGTGAAGAACCTATTGTTGGTCAATAACCTATTTCAGCTAATTGTTCATAGGTTCTTATAGGTTGTGATCCAATTGTCATAGGGACCACCAGTGTCTTCTACAAATAAAGCTTCCTCAGCGGCATGTAAGCGGAAGAAAGGTGAAAAGAACAGAAGAAATAACGAAAGATGTTCCATGGGGGATCTACTAGTGCTTCCATTTTTGTCAAAGTTTCATGTGCCTTCAAAGAGTAACATAGTGGATGCTCGTACTTCAGCAGCGTGAGTTCCTATACATTTTCACGACTTCTGATTCTAACTCCTTGAAATTTGAGGCAGATGTCTAAACCAAATAAAAAATGCTTTTGCAAACTATGAGCAGTAACATGTTTGTTTGACTCAGTTAGTAATGCTAAGTTAATGCTTGCGGTGGGTATTAGAAGATATGTTCTTCTAGTGGAAATTTAAAAACTCGTTTTGCAAGTTGGTCTTCCATTGCCATGTTTCTCAAGCTCAAGGTCAACTTGTCGTAGATAGTTGTTCAGTAGGTTGAAATGTATTCAGTGTTCTCTTATCTTCTTTGCTAGACTTCTCAGACAACAGGCCAACTTTTTAGTAATGTTATCACGGGTTGGAAGTACTTCTTGTTGACTTTTCTCTTTCACTTTAATATTGTCCTGTTTCATTCCGTTTCACTTTGTGATTTAGCTGACGTTGTTGCTACGTCGACATGTCAGCTATTTTGGTGTCCTAATGGCATATGGTGGCCTGCAAGAGGTGAGCAAATCTGGTTCCCTTTGTTTTGGAGTTGACTAGTTGAGCATTGACTGATATTGTATATGGAATTACGATGCCTCTCTTCTTACAGTTTATCCAAGAACAAAATCCTGAGTATGTGGCATCGTTTGTCCGTACCCGCGTGCTACCGATTTATTCTACACCTGATTGCTCACCTTACTTGGTTGCATCTGCAAATTGGGTACTTGGAGAGCTTGCGTCCTGCCTACCTGAGGTGTAAATTTTACCTTTTCTTCTCGATATTTTTTGTGCAAAATTATTTGCTGGAATATTATATATTAGTAAATTTTACTAATACTGATCTCATTATTGATTGATTGCTTTATGCTTCCAGGAGATGAATGCAGATGTTTTTTCGTCCCTGCTGAAGGCATTAGCAATGCCAGATCAGGTGGAGATCTCTTGCTACCCAGTGCGTGTTTCAGCTGCTGGTGGAATAGGTTCACTACTTGAAGTAAGTCAGTACTTATATTAACAATGGCACTCGTAACTTGAAGTGATGGCTTGTCATATCTAACTCAAAGAATATGTTTGTTCTTTTCAGAATGAGTACCAACCACCTGAATGGTTGCCGCTTCTTCAGATTATTATTGGTAGGATTGGCAAAGAGGAGGAAGAAGATAGCATTTTGTTTCAGCTTCTCAGATCTGTGGTCGAGTCAGGAAGTCAAGATATCGCCATGCATATTCCGTACATCCTATCCTCCCTAGTTAGTAATATGCTGAAGTTTATGCATCCTAGTGAAGATCCATGGTCTCAGGTATGTTTAATCCCTGGTTTCTTAACATTTTAGCTTAAATTTAAAGGTTCAAAACACGAAACCTAAATGTAGGGAATGTAGTTCTCTTGATTTTAAGTAAAAATAGTGACACATTCTGAAAATGTTTCCATCACACGCACATGAAATCCTAGACGTAACCCAATATATTTGTGGATTTGTTTTTTCTCCTGGTTTAGGTATCGTCAATTTTCGAGTATTTTAAGTGGACACAGCAAGTCACTGTCCATTTTTGTTTCTTAAATTTTGTCAACTTAGGCTATTCTGGGTGGCCTTGAGGCATTAGCAGCAATGGCTCAAACTTACGAGAGCTCCAAGCCTGAAACAGATGAAGAGAAAAATCAAGCCACTGAAATATGGCTAAACGGTCAAGGCACCATCAGCAAAGCTTTGTCAGAAGTTTTACAGCACGCATGGCTGGTATTTAATTCTGTCTTTTTTATCCCTTTGTGATATCTTCAAATACCACTGCTTCTTTATACATCGAATTATAGTAATGAAAACCAAGCATGTGCCTTCATGGAACATAAAAATCCTGTTAGAAAAGAATTTCAGGATACTGATGTGCCTTTTATCTTTGCATGATTCAGGCAACAGATGTGCCTCCTACTTCATGCATAGATCATTTGTCGACGATGTTGCGGTTCATTGTGCTTGCTTCTACTAACTGCAATATAGTCGTGGAGCTCAGATTAAACGAAATACTCGTAGTTTGGGCTGATCTTCTTGCTAGCTGGAATGGTTGGGAAGAGTCGGAGGACTTGTCCGTTTTTGACTGCATAGAAGAAGTTGTGGGAGTAAACAACAAATATGGTTTTAGGAGTTTCCTTTCCAGAGATATGCCATCCCCTCCAGCCATGCCAGTCCGTCCACGATCTGTTGTTGAATCCATTGGTTCGTTTGTCAGCAAAGCGATACTTGAGTACCCGTCTGCCACAAGGAGGGCTTGTTCTTGTGTCCACTCGTTATTACATGTGCCAGACTACTCATCTGACATTGAAGGAGTAGGGAAATCATTAGCGGTTGTCTTCAGTGAAGCGGCCTTTTCTCATTTTCTAGAATTGCGTGAGGAACCTTGTTCTTTGTGGAGGCCTCTTTTGCTGGCAATATCATCATGCTATATCTCCTATTCGGATATTGTGGAAGGCGTTCTAGAGAAAGTGATATCTGGAGGTTTCGAGTTATGGGTATCTTCATTGGCATTTTCATATTCGCTTACGATTGATGCCAGTCCATCAATAGCATCAGAACTAAAGCTATATGGTGAGTTGAAGATAATCTTTCGTTTATATGCTGATGCTTCAGAAGTAACAAACTTGTAGTTCACAGTTAAAACCTCTGAATTTTGCAAACTGGTCAACATGATCTTAAAAGGTTTGGTTGTATATAGTAACTATTGTTAGTCATAAAATGCATGGGTATAGACTAAAAGACTGCTTCTTTCCAGTGTTGACGTTAGTAAAGGTGATCGAGCAGCTTTTAGATGTAAGGCATGAGAATGCAACTGATGATTTGGCAAGGAAGTGCTTTGTTTCATTGATGGATGCTTCTCGGAGGCTAGAGGAATTGAACGAAGTTACAGAGGATGATGAAGATGATGGAGAATCCGAAGAAGAAGAGGCAGAGTCTGATGAAAGTGATTCAAATGACGAGGTTTGATTTGATTGCTAGTATTCGTTTTTAAATTACACTGAAAGTAGGTCTGTGTGGGCTCTTTTCCTTGCCTTACACTAGAGGGTGCCATGGTAGTTTGTTGTTAAACTATAAAATCAGATGAGGAATCAATTTGCTGTTCCATTTGCAAAGTAGTTTATAAACTGCTGTTTTCAAGAAACAACATTGGATCTTCTCGTAACTTGATCTTTCGAAATAAGCGGTTTCCTATTCTGTCTTTGAACAGGATTCTGAGAGCGATGAGTGTGACGAAACTGAGGAAGAATTTCTGGAAAGGTATGCTAAAGCTGCTGCAGCATTGGAGGATGGTGAAGTTATTGAAGAGGCGGATGAAGAAGATGATGAGCGTGAGATTGATTTGGGTAAGTTGTTCTTCACAACAAGAAAAGAAACAACTTATTGCTTTGTTTGAAAATAGAGATTTATAAAGCTCTTTAAATACTTAATTTGCAGGTTGTCTGAATGAAATCGATCCGCAGAAACTGGTTGTATCATTAATGGAGAAGCATCACCAGAAAGTATTAAAACTTGTACCCTCTGAAGTGATCTCAACCTTTCTAAATGCTTTTCCTGTATATACCAGTTTCTTCTCTGAAGTGCACTAAACATTAGACTACACTCGTCCATGTTTTTGGTGAGACTTTTGACTTTTTGAGGCATTGAAACAGTTTTCGAATGATCTAATATTCTCGGGCACAACCTTAGATTCTCTGAATTCTCTGATACTGATCATGATTTTATCCCGATGCATATAAGATTCCCCTCTATAGAATCTTAGACATACATGTAATAACAGAAATAATTATTTTACTGTTCATACCATGAATATGTGACTAATTAAGATTTTAGAAAAAGAATTAGTTTCATCAAGTTGAATGTTTTACGTAAATGTTAATTATTTTATTGGATAAGTAAATATGAATCTCTTATTTTAACTCCACTGTGGTAATAAATCATATACAGATTTTGCAATATTTAACTTTTTTTTTTTTTTTGAACAACTTTTTTTTTTGAACATCTTGCAATATTAAACAACGCAGAATATTTTACTGGAAAACACAAACTATTATCGAAGTTCCAAACTATCTATTGATTTAAGCCGTTCGTTTACCTCACGCGCTCGATCTAACGGACTGCTGAGAGCTTCGGTAAGGGAAATAAATAAATTCTGGTTTCAGAATTCAGACTTTCACATTAGTCGGCTGTGAAGTCCACGCGCCGCTATACAGTGCGATCAGTTCTTAGCTTTCCCTCCGCCGGACCTGATTCGATTGAGTGAGACGCAGAACACCGCACAGGCATGCACCTTCCTGAGCAAGTACGGTTACATCCACACACACTCCCACTCTCACTCTATGCGCTCTCTTTTTCGCAATCTCTGGAATTTGTGTGAAATTCGGAATTTACTTAAAATGTCTACACTCGTGGTCTCTTCTATTAGTTCGAGGATTTCTATTTTCGGGGTTGTACAAGTACGGCTTTTAGATTCTGTGTTTATGGGAGAATTATCTATCAGTGACAGTGAGCAAGGATCATTCTTTTTCCTTTTTTTTTTTTTGACAAACCATTCCTTTTCCGTTTATCACCTTTGTTTTGTGTGTGTGTGTGTGTGTGTTTTTTTTTTTTGGTTTGAAGTGTGTTTTTTTATTAAGGCAGTAAGGTGACACTGACAGAGTTTCCACGGTATGTGCAGGGTTTCATGTGATAAAAATTTTAGCTTGCTGTGGAGTTTGTGGATCTTGCTCGTGAGCTTTTGTTTGTGATTTTATTCAATTGGTATGACTACTTTGGGAATTATCTTTTGGATTCACTTTATTTTTTCCTTTTTTTAAAAAATTGTGTTGTATTTTTCATAATTTTTTGAATCTTGCAGGGTGACATGCGTAGAAGAAACGGAGGTGGAGGTTCCTCTGATGATCATGAAAGAAATGAACACACAATGTTCCCAAAACCAGAAACCTTAGATTTTGACTTGCCCTGCGACACGTCTTACCCTCAGCAGATTGCTGTATGTTGTTAACCATTCTATACCTAGAGACAAAATGGATTCTACAAAATCCATTGTGTCGACATTTTATTTAAAACGGTCTCATTACGTTTCTGAGTATTTGAAGGTTCGTATTGTTTCCTACTTGATGTGCAGGACGCAGCTCCTAGTTCTTCTGGAAGTCATGTGAAGCCACTCCTCATCGAGATGGGATTTAGCCCTACCGATGTTCAGAAAGTAATTGATGAAAATGGTATTTAAAAAAAAAAATTTTCCCACAAAAAGGATACTGTGATCTTATGAAAAGCTATTGTGCATCCTAACTTCAATCTGAGGGATTTATTTACTGAGGAGGTTGCCTTTTCACATACAGGTGGAGATGATCTTGAGTTGTTATTAGAGATTCTTACTAAGAGTTCTCTAACAAAACATCCTGAACCTAGCTTTCATGAGCCAATGGAACCCAAACCGGTAAATTGCTTAACGTGTGATGCGCATGTCTTGTATCTCATTCAATATAGTTTCCTAATTTTCTTTCTATTCTTTGTCAGGAGCCCGATATTGAATATGAAGTCGATGGTAGAAGGACATCGTTACTAGCAATGGAGTTTTCTGAAAATCTAGTTGACTTTGCACTAGATAAGCTTGGTAATGTATTTAGAGTGACTTTGGCTTTTCGTTCAATGTTTCAAAAAATTATGGCTGCATAAGTTTTACTTGTCCATATGTACACTGCAAAATAGACCAAATTTCTCATTAAATGTGTTCTCAAAGATTACTTGTGTGACAGTCTGGAACTTTCATTGTGTGAAATAGGCATAAAACTGAGGAACTCATAGTATGTCGCCAGTATGTTACATGATAAATAACATTTATGAAGCTGTTGTTTAAATAATGCTCGAAGGTGAACACTGTTGCATCTAGATTTTAGAAGAGATGCTTATGTTAGTTGAATCCATACATAAACTTGGATGGCGGAAAGTAGATGTCATTTGCCATGCCACCAATGCCTATCTTCATGATTGTCTTTTTTTTTTTTGTGATAGGTAAAGATGCACCAGTTGATGAGATGGTAGACTTCATTGTTGCTGCTCAATTAGCTGAAAAGTATGCAGAAGAATCTGAGGACTCACTTGATGATATTGAAATCAGTGAAGATGAAGATGTTGCTCCAGTTGCTGCCAGGGGACCTGAGGTCTTTGGTGCTCTCGATATTTAGTGGTTTATTTATGTGCTTGTTACCTTCTAACCTTTGTTTCATGTTTTACATGTAGGTTCCCAATGAAGTACTGTTTGAAACAATGGACAAAACTTTGCATCTCATGGAAATGGGATTCTCTAATCATGAAATCTCAATGGCAATTGACAAAATAGGTGCGAGCACTTATCTGTTCATCCAGATTCCAGCGTATAGAATGTGTATGAAAATAAACACTGACCAGATCGACTCTGCCACAATATTGTTAGGGACAATCATAATAATCGAAGAGTAAAATGAGAAAACTATATAATTTATTTTGCATCCACTCCTACTTGTTGTCTGGTACTTAATCTATTTTGCGCTTCTTCAGGTGAAAAAGGACAGATTTCTGACCTTGCTGAGTCTATTTTTATTGGTGAAGTTCCTGGTGACATTCATGAGGAGCATGAAGATATAGAAAAGGTTTGTGCCTTCTTATTTTTGTTTTGTTATCAGTCACAAAAGAGGCACTTGTGTATCTCGTCTTGATATTTGGTGCCATTGTAGAAAGTCTCAACGGCTCCAGCAGCGAATCGTACAAGTCTTTCAAAGGGTTGGAGATTTGTTGGTGTTGGTGTCCAGAAAGAGGATGGTCGTAGGGGTTCTTCAAGTGGCACTGCTAATATGAAACGAGATACCGGTATTGACTCTAATCCTCTCACTGCCACTGCCAATGTGGGAGAGAGCTCAAGGAGTAAAAGACTAAAAGATGAAGATGAGAATGCCTATCCAGACGAACATAGTGACTTCCTTGACAGAGGGAAACGGCTAAGACCCGAAGATATGGGAGACTCAACTTCTTTTATGGAAACCCCATGGATGCAAGATGAGTCGAAAGACGAGACATATGGATTTCCCAGTGCAATGCAGCCACGTTTGTCCCAGAGACTTTGTCCAGATGTTGCCAAACGACCTTATTTCTTCTATGGAAACCTAGGGGAGCTATCTCCTAGGTGGTGGTCTAAGATCTCCAGTTTCTTGTTTGGGATTCACCCTGAACATGTAGATACTCGGTTGTGTTCACCTCTCCGTAGGACAGAAGGTTACTTGCACAACCTTCCCATAGAAAATAGGTTCAACATCCTCCCAAACCCCTCGTTAACTATACAAGACGCAATGCCACAAATGAAGAGTTGGTGGCCTCAATGGGATGTGAGAAAGCATCTGAATGGTGGTGCGTGTTCTAAAACAAATGACGAAGCAACTCTTCTATGTGAGCGACTTGGACGTCATATAGCTGCATGCAGGGGAAAGCCTTCTCAGCAAGACCAGACTCTAATACTTCGACATTGTCACACCTCTAATCTGATCTGGATTGCTCCAAACATTCTCTCACCTGTAGAGCCTGAACATTTAGAGTGCATCATGGGATATCCATCAAACCACACAAACATTGGTGGTGGAAGATTGACTGAAAGATTGAAGTTGTTTGAGTTTTGCTTCCAAACAGACACATTGGGTTATCATCTTTCTGTGCTCAAGTCTATGTTTCCTCAAGGGTTAACAGTTTTATCACTCTTTAGCGGGATTGGTGGTGCGGAAATTACATTAAGCCGTCTTGGAATACACCTGAAAGCTGTAGTCTCTGTTGAGGATTGTGGATTAAGCCGTAACATATTGAAAAGATGGTGGCAGACTTCTAGACAACTTGGAGAGCTTGTGCAGATTGAAGATATCAGGAGCTTAACAACAAAGAAGCTACAGACTTTGGTGCAGAGATTTGGAGGATTCGACTTAGTCATTTGTCAAAACCCACCAACACCACCTGATCTCTCTAAAGAAAGCTCAAGAACTGAAGTTTCTGAATTTGATTATATGTTGTTTAATGAGTTTGTTCGTGTCTCAAAACGTGTCAGAGATTTGATGGCGTTAAATTGACCAGGTGTGTTTACGTCCTCAAGAATTTGGAGACTTGTCGTCTTCCATTTTGTTTTCTGAAGGTAACTCGTCAATCTTGGGAGACTATTAATATATCTACTTGATAAGACAGTCGCAAGAGTAGTATCCATGTTTTTGTATCTTTTAAGAGAACTTTTGTTTGAAAATCGATGCTTTAATGCATCCGTCTGTATGTTCCATAAACCGCACGAACGTGGTGCTGTTCTTGCAGTGAATCAAGTGGCCCAATGTTGTATCTTTCTGAACTTATCTTTTTCTTTGTTTTGCTCAGTGTTGTTGGGTGTTGCATTTTTACTAATATCAGGTTCTTTAATTTTAGTGTTCTTGGCATACCAACTTCACATTGTTCTCTGTTAAGTATTTCTGCTTAGAATGTTTCTGCTAATAAACACGTCTCTTTTTAAGTACGGAATCTCAGTCGAAAAGGGTTTTGTTTTAGACTCATTTCGTCAAATCAAATTTTTAATGATTTTAAAAACTGTAAATATATCTAAACCAAAGTTAAAAAACTGTATGATTGGATTAGAAGTAGAGAACATCCTGATTGATTGCACACCAAAACCATCATTGTTAAGAATCACTGAAGCTCAGTACAAAGTCTTTTATTAAAGCCTACCCTGGACCACAGAGCGCATAATGACAGAGAGTCTGCAACAAGACTGCATCAGGATCTCTGGCTAACCTTGCGTCCTGCTAGCTTCTCTGACTCAAACAACATGTGATTGATGAGTCCCCGAGCAGCACTGCCAAATACCAACATAAAACGTTTTAATTCATTCCAAACTCTTCAGATAGATGTATAAATCCCAAGAGTGTTTTGTAATATATGGCATCAATGATATCGTGCGGCTATTTGTGTGTGTGTGAAACATCATTTTTTTTACAACGTATGCAGCAATGAGTCATAAGGTTTAACAAAAATAGCATTCACTGGAGGTTGGAAAGAAGAAGAAAACTCACTCATCCTTCAACTTCTGAATCTTCTCTGGGTCTGTCTCATTCATATGTTTCTTAAATTGCTGCCTCACCATACCAACAACCAGCTCAGTGTTGTGTTGCTGCAAGACACAAACAAGTAAACAGAACAATGTTCATTTCTTATACCAAATCTAGGCAGAAAATCGAAATTGCTCACAGAATCAAAATAGAAATGATGAAATGATATCTATCTCAAACTTTTCTGGATGCATCATATCGATACAAATGTTCAGGCTTAAATCAAACTGCATTCTTATATGCAGAAGGCAACCCCCACAAATGGGTCAAGAGAATCAACTCTAAAAGGTATCAATATACACGAGTTCTTGGGAAGAAAACACAAACACAAAGTACCTTGCGCTAAAGCAAAAATCTCTACATTTTGCTCTAAGTAACTAAAACTTAAAGCAATCCAAAAAACCTCGTTTTAGTTTTGAAGGGCTAAAATGAAATTCTTATATTGGACACATTATCATATTAGAAACAAGAATGGCAATCATACTAAACACAATCCCATCGAAAGCAACAGGGTGTCTGAATCTGAAAAAGCAGGTTCATATTTAAAGCTCAGAGAAACTATTAGTTCAGAGAATCTCACCTGCTTACCAATAAATGTAGCTCTACGAAGACATTCTCGGTACAGCTGCTCATAAGAAGAGGCGAATAGATCAGTGAAATAACATTAAGAAAGGAAAAAAAAACAAAAGCACAAGTTAATGTGGACATTGTAAGAAAATCGAACCGATGATACTGACCCTAACCACATTGTTAGCGAGCTCAGGAGGCAGAGAACCTTGTAGAGTCGGCATTTTCACAAGAGATCTTGGGCTTCAGTTACGCTCTTCTTTTCCTGTTACTGTACAAAAACACAAGATCGAAATTATCGATCAGAAACGTAAACTTAAACCCTGAAGCTGTAGTCACCGAAGAGCAATTTTACTCATTTCAAGTCCTCACCGAATTTAAAATTGATAGAAAAAACCGGTATTTTCGGATAAACAGCATCCAAAAATTGTAGAAATCTAAAAAACCAGAATCCATTGAAAGACCAATCTGAATCTGTGCTGGGATCGTCTACAAAAAGTGGAACAGAAGAAGGCAGAGAGATTGGATTGCAGAGAAGAAAATTTTCTGAAATCGATACCATTATTCAAACCAAATAGACAAAAGGCGTAGAGAGAGAGACAAATAGATCGATGCTTACCGGCGAAATGACCGGACGTCGAAATCTCGAGCTTGACAGAGACGGCCAGAAGCAGGCATTCAACGGTGAGACAGACTGAGAGCTTCGGATTTTTAAGACTTCAGGTAAAAACTAACAGATAAACGACGTCGTTTGATAAACTTAAAAACGCGCCGAAAATAGGCCCATTAAGTTATTAGGTTACATAAGGCCCATAAGAATATATATATTTCCAAGTAATATGTTTGAAACAATCTCATCCGTCCATTGTTAGCGTTACCAGCCGTAGATTATCCCTACGCGGATAGCTTAGACTCCAGTAGCATTCCCGCCTAAATCATAAATAAGAATCCTGCAAAGATTTTAGCATTGAAAATCGGAATCGTCTTTTTATTGCTCAAAACGAAAACCCTAAATTGTCTCTCTCTCTCCCTTCGCCTCCCCAGAAGAGCAACCTTTGTTATGGACAACAGTGATCTCGCCGCCGGTTCCGGTTCCGGCTCCGCCTCGACCACCGGTTCAGGTCTGATTTCTTCTTTCGTTTTTTTTCATTTCATTGCGCGTTTCATCAAGTCCTCTCTCTCCGGAGAGCTAAAGTCTGATTAACTTGTCTTGTTTTCTCGTATTTTTTAAATGGATTTTATCCCAATTTCTAGGGTTTATTCTGTTTGGTGTTTCAAATGTCTAGTGTTGTAAAAACCTACCAATGTGGCGTCTTTTTGGGTATATGTATTCTACTGACTCTAGTGTCTGCATATATAATAGGTTGTTTTTTCTGTTTATGTGTCTGAATGTATAGTGATGTCTTAATACTGTATGCATCATGTGGATTTTTAGATATGAGGAAGAAACAAAAGCATGACGATTCTGTGGATGATAAAGAGAAGGTTGGGGTTGATTCTTCTCCACAGGAAGAGGACGAAGAGAAGAGCCGTTACAGATCTATGGCCACGATTGCCATTGGTTATGGGATCAATCCCACTGTTGAGAACTTCATCATTCCAGGAATGACACAGACGGTGTGCCCGAGTTTTTCTCCCAATACTCCTAAACTCAAGAGTACAGTTCTTGAGATGTACGAAGAAGGTAGAGAAAGTCAAGAAATTGTTGAAGGTTTCACCTGGGAAACTAACCCTCTCTTATGACTGGACTGTTCTTGGGGATTGGACTAGTGAATGCATTGAGGGTCCTATCTTGCACGAGGATTTCATCGTTACCCGCGTTTATTTCGCTGATGAAAACTTTAGGATGAAGAAATGGATCTTGGGTTACCATCCTCGCGAGTCTTTGAAGGTGAAAGACATTTATGTTGACTCTTTCAGGAACGTTATCACGGAGCACGAGATTGAGAGCAAGGTCTCGACTCTTCTTGTGCCTAACTATGGCGATCTTGGTGTCAAAGCGTTTGATGATTTTAGAAAATGGATTGAAGAGAGAGGGAACAATCCTATCAACCCTCGTGTGTTCCTCATCTACTGTTGCTCCGACATTTTTCGGTTGATGGTTGATGACGTGTTAAAGGACATAAACATATGGGTGATGGAGCGTGTCCGGATGCTGGTTGGTTGGGGAAGAATGGTACCTACCAATTGGCACGTCACATTGGGTAAGCTGCAGAAAGCTGTAGATATGGAAGCCAAGAATGTATTTGAAGAGGAAGAGGATTACCAGGATTATGAGCAACCAACCGATGAAGAATGGATAATGATTAAAACCTTTTGCAAGCTTGCGGGTTGCATTTATAAAGTTGCAAAAGAGCTTTTTGAGGGAGAGTATGCAACATCTAACGTCTACTTCCACCTTCTCGCGGAGCCAAAATTCATGCTAAACCAAGAGCTCAAGAATGGAGATAGCGATTACTTCCTCAACAAAGCTAAAGAAATACTGGAGAGGTTTGATAAGTATTGGAACGATATGTTTCTTGTTTTGGCATCTGCTTCTGTGTTAGACCCTCGGTTCAAGATGAAGTATCTTGAGTTTTACTGCTCAAAGAAGGAAGTTAGTGATGATGGTTCAAAAGCTGAAACTGTTTTGGACTATTTACGCAATCTATATGCTCACTACGCTTCTAGTGATATCCGTCCTCAACCAGAACGTGTCGATGGTGCAGTTTACCCATATTGCAGCTGGATTAAGAAGATCTTAGAAGAGGAAGAAAAAGAAGAAGAAGAAGAAGAAAAAGAGGAAGAGAAAGAGAAAAAGCCTGATGCGTACAAGGATTTTGTTTTCGTTCAGGAATATCTCAAGTTTGAAGGATCTTCACGAGAATTTCATGACTCAGAACTTGATTCTTATCTCAAAGAACCAGTTTTGGAGTGGAACAAAGACTTCAATGCTCTGGATTGGTGGAGAGAAGAGAGCCCAAAGTACCCGATCCTCTCCCGAATAGCTCGTGACATTCTCTCCATTCCAATATCTCGTGGCACATCGTATGACGCTTATGTTGCAGACAAAAGAGAGCCTCCTGATTTTGTTGTCTCCATGGAGGCAAAACTTGTGAACGCCATGATGTGCAGCCAGAGCTGGCCACGACGTTGATATGGCAGATTTGGTAACTGGTAAGAACATAAAATGCTATTATTGCCTTCATGAAAACTCGATAACTCTGTTTTCCCCTATCGTTATCTGTAACATGCTTTATCTTAAGGTATTGCTTTTGTTAGAGTAGACTAACATCAAAGTTCTCAATTCCACTGTCGATTAGAATTAGATGTGAAGTTTATAAAACAAACCACGTTTCTTGTCAATAAATAACGGTTCGATCCTGAGTTTCATGTTGTGTTTCTTTGATATTCTGTTTCAGGTACTGTGTTATGGAGGAATGGCTCAGTCACAAACATGAATCATTCATTCTCAATCCTTTGTTCCAAGTTCAAACTATTATAAAAGATCGATTAGAACTTAATATTATTAGTTTTGGTATTTTTGTCTTTTTGGATCAGTGACTTTTATATTCAAGGAATTGTTCTTTTTGGTTGATAAAACCGAGACTAACTGGATTAAGCTTTTCTTTGTTCCTCTTCTTTTGCTATTGAAATTGGATCTAACTTTAACGGAGAATCACTTCAAATGATTGATCTGCCTATGTTCCAAATATTCTATCGAACTCAGCCTCTGTTCTTCAATGTATAACATTCAAACATTGCCCTCTCCAAACACAAACATCTAAATAACCGTATATCATATTTGTTCATCGTGTTTCATGAGTTGCACAGAACAACGATACATTGAAAACGAATGGTACTAAATCAAAATACAAGTGACCAGTAAGATTTTGGTTGGTCTGTATATCATTTAAATAAAGAGATTTGGGTGTGTAGGTTAGTTTGGATGCTTATTGAGTACAACATAGCATTGCCCATATATTAGAGAAACCATCCTTCATTATTTCACACTCTGTTTCTTACAGTTAAACAGAAAAAAACAAAATGAAGTCTCTACTTTATGAAACTCCTTTAAGAAAATAGAAACGGAAACAAGATAATCTTCTTTGGCAACTTTAAAGTCTATCTTGTAGCAACAACCTCACGACCCGTGATTCAAACTAAGGCTTCCACAGAAGGCCTGTCAAGAGATGGCCCATTATCTGTGGAAAGGCCTAGCAAAAGATGGCCCATTATCTTACATATTCGGATATTCCCTGAATAATCGCGTCCGTCCACTGTTTGCTTTACCAAAACAAACGTCCCATTCAGCGTCGACTCTCGATAATCATCAAACCCAAGGAAAGCCAAAAAAATAATAAAAATAAAGAAGCCAACAACAACGTACGTGGACAGCTCCAGTAGCATTCCCGCCTTAAATCACCTTCTTCTTCCTCTACCGGAAACCCTAATTATTCTCTCCGCTTCCTCTCCCCGCAGAAACAGCAACGCTTCTATGGAATACGGTGATCTCGCGCTCGCCTCCTGTTCAGGTCTAAATTCTTCTTCCCTTTTCCATTTTTCTTCTCACTGTCACACTCCTGATATCCCTAATTTCTAGGGTTTCTTCTCCTCACGCTTTCCACTTGTGTGATTTTAAATCTTTCCAATTTTGTGAACCTTTTTGCGTATCTAGTACTGATTTTAGTTTCGATTATCTTTGCGTGTTCAAATCAAAGTGTCTCTGAATGCATAATGACATCTTTGCATCATCTGCGTTTTTTAGGTATGAGTAGGCAACTGAAATCGGACGATTCTATCGACAATGAGAAGACTGTGGTGGATAATCGAATCCCTACGCAGACGGAGAAAGAGAAGAAATTTCTGAGATCTACAGCTGAGTGGCTCATCCGTACTGCTCGTGTACCTCCTCATTCCTTTGTGGATCGCATGGGCCCGGTCTTGCCTTTCGATGATTCTCTACAGTCTCTACTCGAGGGAGAGATTCTTAAGATTCACGAAGAACGCAAAGACAAGGCCAAGAAATTCCTCAAGGATTTCGATGGCAAGTTGACAATCTCTTATGATCGGGTCGCTTATGATGATGAGTGGCTGGCTTATGATGAGGAATATGATGACAGTTATTCCAAAGATGGCCCTGTTTTGCACAAGGCTTTCGTCAATTTAAGTGTCCATTTCGTTGATCGTAACTGGAATGTCAGGAAATGGATCTTGCGGTACTCTCCTATCGAGTTTGAACGCGTGGAAAAAGTTGAGGTTAAAAAGTTTAAGAAAGTTATTCTGGATTATGAGATTGAGGACAAGGTCTCTACTATTGTAGTGCCTAACCACGGTGATAAACGCTTTGATGCTCTCAGAAAGTGGATAGAAAAGAAGGGAGAAAATCCGATCGACCCTTGCTTCTTCCGCATCTGTTGCTGCTCTGATCTCTTCAGGTTAATGGCTGGTGATTTGTTTGACGACATGGACTTGCTGCTAGAGGATATCCGAGTCTTGGTTGGCTGGGGAAAGATGTCATCAACCAACTGGAACGTCACTTTGTGTAGTCTTCAAGAAGCTCTAGATATGGAAGATAAGAAAGTATTTGAAGAGGATGAGTATTACCAGGACTTTGACCAACCATCTGAAGAAGAATGGATGATGGTTCGAACTTTCTGCAAACTCGCTGGTTGCATCTACAAAGTGGCAAAGGAGCTTTTCGAAGGAGGGTATTCGACATCTAACGTCTACTTCCATCTTCTTGCGGAGCTAAAGGGAATGTTGAACCAAGAGCTAATGAGTGCTGATGATGATTACTTCCTCTGCAAAGCTAAGAAGATATTGGAGAGGTTTGATAAGTACTGAAATGATATGTTCCTGGTTTTGGCAACTGCTTCTGTGTTAGACCCTCGGTTCAAGGTGAAATACGTTGAGTTTTACTGCTCAAAGAAGATTGACAATGACGAAGCCCCAAAAGCTGAAACTGTTTTGGACTATTTACGCAATCTATATGCTCAGTATGCAGCTAGCGATACTTGTACACAAACAGAATGCATGAATGCTACAGTTGATTCACTTTCCTATACCGCAGAGGAAGATGAAGAAAGTGATAAAGAATATGAAGAAGAAGAAGGTGGAGTAGAAGAACAGAAGGACGAGGAAGAGAAAAAACATGATACATACAAGGATTTTGTTTTGTTTCAGGAATTTCTCAAGTTTGAAGGATCTTCTAGAGATTTTGATGAATCAGAACTCGGTTCCTATCTCAAAGAGCCAGTTATGGAGTGGAACAAAGACTTCAAAGCATTGCAATGGTGGAGAGAAAAGAGCCCACAGTATCCAATCCTCTCCCGAATAGCTCGTGACATTCTCTCCATACCAATCTCTCGTGCCACATCGTATGACGCTTATGTTGCTGACCAAAGAGAGTGTCCTGAATTTGTTGTCACCATGAAAGCCAAAGTTGTGAACGCCATGATGTGCAGCAAACGCTGGTCACGACTTTGATTTGGCAAATGTAAGTCGTAACAACAAAAAATGCTTTGGCCTTAGTAGGATCATATTTCTGTTTCTTTTTTTTTTTGTATTTTTCTTATCATTCAGTCTGTTTTCCATTTCGACAATAGTGACATTGGGAACTTGTGATTGTTCACAATTTCAAATTAGTATTTTCGACATTTGATATTTTTAGGGAACCTTACATTTGTATGATTTTGCATCACCAAAACTCTCATCTTGCTGTACTTTTATGAATGGTTCATGATGTCAACAAAAATATGGTTCCTTATTTTTGTGGCAAATATGGTTTGTATATAATTTTGTATCACAAAACCCCGAACATAATATCCGAAATAATCTCATCCGTCCACTACTTTCATTACTGACCGTGCGATCCATCGCCTCGATGATTAAATCAGGTAAATAAAAGAAATCGCCAATAAAGAAAGCCACGTAGGTCGATATACCTCAATTAGCATTCCCGCCCAAATCATAAATAGAGATTAATTAGCATCGGAAATCGGAACCGTCTCTTATTTACCCAAAACGAAAACCCTAAATCCTCTCTCTCACTTCGTCTGCCCCTGAACAGCAACCTTTGCTATGGACAACGGTGATCTCGCCTCCGGTTCTGGTTCCGGCTCCAGTTCAGGTTCTAATTTCTTCTTCCTTTTTTCATATCTTTCTCTCCAGAGAGCTCTGTTTTCTCATAATTTTTGTAGATGTTATCCCCAGTTTCTAGGGTTTTGTTCTAGATATGGGTTCTTGTTTTTTGTTCGTCTGGATGGCATAATGATATTCTAATACTGTGCATTTAGATATGGAGAAGAAACGAAAGTTAGACGATTCTGTGAACGATTCTATTGATAATTGTGAGGACGATTTTGTGGACGATTGTGAGGACGATTGTGAGGACGACGAGGAGATGGTGGCGGATGATCTTACTTCAACTGCCGAGAAGGAGAAAGATGGTTACAACGCTATGGCCAAGTGGTTCATTAGTGATGGGATTAATCCTAATATCATTAAGAAAGCGTCCTTCGCAAAGTTTATGCGGCTTGTAAAGCCAGATTTGCCTCTTAGTGTTCCACTAGTCGAGAAGGAAGTTCTTCTGATACACGATGAATACAAAGAGAAGGCCAAGAAATTTCTCAAGGATTTTCAAGGGAAGATAACCCTCTCTTATGAATGGTTGCTTCTTGGGAATGAGCGGACCATAGATCACATAGATGACCCGATTTTGCACGCGGATTTTGTTCGTATGGCTGCTCATTTCATTGACGATAACTGGAAGGTCAGGAAATTGATCCTCGGTTACTCTACTGACGAATTTATACCTCTGGACGACATTTATCCATACCATTTTAGAACTGCTGTTCAGGGTTTCGAGATTGAGAACAAGGTCTCTACTATACTAGTTCCTAACATCGAGGATTTAGATGAAAAAGCAGTTGATGCTATCAGGAAGTGTATAGAAGCGAAAGGGAATAGCTCCATCAAACCACCGGTTTTTCTAGTCTATTGTTG
Organism: Eutrema salsugineum; assembly: GCF_000478725.1. NCBI lineage: Eukaryota > Viridiplantae > Streptophyta > Magnoliopsida > Brassicales > Brassicaceae > Eutrema > Eutrema salsugineum. Next base: position 3,437,757 of record NW_006256885.1, read on the forward strand.
TGCTGATCTTTTCCGGTTAATGGTTGAGGATCTGTATGGTGGCATTAGCCCGTTGCTGTATGAGAATTTACGTATGTTGGTTAGTTGGGGAAGATGTTTGTCAGCACCCAACTGGAACGTCAATTTGAATCATCTGCAACAAGCTGTAGATATGAAAAACGAGGATGCATTCTCAAAGGATGAGATTTACGACGATTATGACAAACCGTCTGATGAAGAATGGATAAAGATTTAAACTTTTTGCAGTCTCACTGGTTGCATCTATAAAGTGGCAAAGGAGCTTTTCGATGAAGGGTATTCGACATCTAATGTCTACTTCCACCTTCTTGCTGAGCTGAAGGTAATGTTGAACCGAGAGCTCGCTAGTGCTGATAATGATTACTCCCTGATGAAGGCTAAGAAGTTGTTGAAGATGTTTGATAAGTATTGGAATGGCATGTTTCTGGTTTTGGCAACTGCTTCTGTGTTAGACCCTCGGTTCAAGATGAAGTACATTGAGTTTTACTGCTCAAAGAAGATCGATAATGATGATGATGCTTCAAAAGCTGAAACTGTTTTGGATTATTTACGCAATCTATACGCTCGCTACGCAGCTAATGAAATCTATCAGAAGCCATTATGTCCGGTTGCTACAATTGACTCCGAGGAGGAAAAAGAAGATGATGAAGGAGAAGAAGAAGATTTTGATGATGAAGAACGAGAAAGAGAGGCACCAAAGGACAAGGAAGAGAAGAAGAAGAAAAATCCTGATGCATACAAGGATTTTGTTTTGTTTCAAGAATTTCTCAAGTTTGAAGGATCTTCAAGAGAGTTTCAAGAATCAGAGCTCGATTCTTATCTGAAAGAACCTGTTATGGAATGGAATAAGGAATTCAAAGCATTGGAGTGGTGGAAAGAAGAGAGCATAAAGTATCCAGTCCTCTCCCGAGTAGCACGAGACATTCTCTCTATACCAATCTCACTTGCCACGTCGTACGATGCTTATGTTTCGGACAAAAGAGAGCCTCCTGAGTTTGTTCTTAACATGGAACCCAAAATTGCTAACGCCATGATGTGCAGCAAAAGCTGGTTACGACTTTGATGATAATGGAAAAATTGGTAAGAACTTTTTTTTTCTCTAGCAAGACTTGTGAAATGCTTTTCTAGCCTTCATGAAACTTAATAACTCTGTTTTTCGTTTTGGTACTTTCGTTTTGGTACTTTCGTTTTAAATTATTGGTTTTTGTAACAACAAAAAATGCTTTGGTTTTGGTGAAATCAAATTTCTTTTTCATTTAGTCTGCTTTCCATTTCAACAACAGTAATAACCTTGTACTAACTAATATTAAAATTCTCAAATTCACTTTGATTAATGTGACATTTGAAGTTTCTTGATCGAATTACTGTGTTACTTTATTAGTATTTTCGACATTTTATTTTTTTAGGAACCTTTGACTTTATGCTTCTGAATTTTGCATCACCAAAACTTATATTCGTTACAATGGCAATATTGGGATTTTGTAGATAGTAAACTTTATATAACTTGCTGTATTTTTATGGAAATGGAAGTTAATCTTTATTTATTAGACCAAAGAAAAGGAGTTTTTTTTTCTTTATAACAAAAAAATCATAGAGTTAAAGGCAATTGCGGAAACTTAAAGAAAACATTCTTCATATGTATATATCATTTTTCTATCACAAAATGTGAACATAATATTCGAAAATAATCGCATCCGTCCACTCTTTTATTACTGACCGTGCGATCCAGCGCTTTGATAATCAAATCACGGAGGGAAAGAAACTTTCCAATAACTGGAGGCCACGTAGGTGTATAGCTCAATTAGCATTCCCGCCTAAATCATAAATAAGATCCTACAGATATTTAGCATCGAAAATCGGAATCGTCTATATATTAGTTACTCAAAACGAAAACCCTAAATCATCTCTCTCACGTCGTCTCCCCCAGAACAGCAACCTTTGCTATGAACAGCGGTGATCTCAACTCCGGTTCCGGCTCCGGCTCCGATTCAGGTTCTAATTTCTTATTCTTTTTTCATTTCTTTCTCTCCAGAGAGCTTTGTTTTCTCATAATTTTGGTAGATGTTATGCTCAATTTCTAGGGTTTTGTTCTAGATATGGTTGCTTTTTTTGTCGTCTGGATGCATAATGATATTATAATACCTTCGTTTTTTAGATATGGGGAAGAAATTAAAATCGGACGATTCTGTGAACGATTCTGTGGACGATTCGGTGGATGATTCTGCTGATGATTGTATGGACGATTTTGAGGACGACGTTGAGAACGACTTTGAGTACGACTTGGAGAACGATTTTGAGGACGATGAGGAGATTTTGGAGGATAATGTTCCTGATTGGTTCATTAGTGCTGGGATTAATCCTGATAACATTAGGAAGGAAGTTCTGAAGATATACGAAGCACAAAAAGAAAAGGCCAAGAAATTTCTCAGTGATTTTCAAGGGAATATAACCCTCTCTTATGAATGGTTGCTGCATGGTAATGAATGGACCAGCGAATACTCAAAAGGCCGTGTTTTGCACGAGGATTTCGTCTGTATGACTGCTCATTTCGTTGACGATAGCTGGAAGGTCAGGAAATGGATCCTCGGGTACTCTACTGGCGAGTCGATACCTCTGGACGACATTTTCACTTACCATTTTAGAACAGCTGTTCAGGGTTTCGAGATTGAGAACAAGGTCTCTACTATACTACTTCCCAACGATGAGGATTTTGATGAAAAGACGGTTGATGCTATCAGGAAGTGTATAGAAGCGAAAGGGAACAGCTCCATAAACCCACCGGTTTTTGTAGTCAATTGTTGTGCTGATCTTTTCCGGTTAATGGTGAATGATCTGTATAGTGGCTTTAGCTGGTCGCTGTACGAGGATGTTCGTATGTTGGTCGGATGGGGAAGATGTTCGTCAACAAACTGGAATGTCAAATTGTATCACCTGCAACAAGCTGTTGATATGAAAAACGAGGATGTCTTCTCAAAGGATGAGATTTACGACGATTATGACAAACCGTCTGATAAAGAATGGATAAAGATTCAAACTTTTTGCAAACTCACTGGTTGCATCTATAAAGTAGCAAAGGAGCTTTTTGAAGAAGGGTATGCGACATCTAATGTCTACTTCCACCTTCTTGCTGAGCTGAAGGTAATGTTGAATCAAGAGCTCGCTAGTTCTGATAATGATTACTTCCTCCGCAAAGCTAAGAAGATGTTGAAGATGTTTGACAAGTACTGGAATGATATGTTCCTGGTTTTGGCTACTGCTTCTGTGTTAGACCCTCGGTTCAAGATGAATTACATTGAGTTTTACTGCTCAAAGAAGATTGACAATGACGAAGGTTCAAAAGCTGAAACCGTTTTGGACTGTCTACGCAATCTATACGCTCGCTATGCAGCTAACGAAATCTGTCAAAAACCAATATGTCCGGCTGCTACAATTGGCTCCAAGGAAGAAGATGATGATGAGGAAGGAGAAGAAGAAGATTATGATGATGAAGAAGGAGAAAGAGAAGCAGAAAAGGAAAAGGAAGAGAAGTAGAAGAAGCCTGATGCATATAAGGATTTTGTTTTGTTTCAAGAATATCTCAAGTTTGAAGGATCTTCAAGAGAGTTTCAAGAATCAGAGCTCGATTCTTATCTCAAGGAACCAGTTATGGAGTGGAACAAAGGTTTCAAAGCATTGGAATGGTGGAAAGAAGAGAGCCAAAAGTATCCAATCCTCTCCCGAGTAGCACGAGACATTCTCTCCATACCGATCTCACGTGCCACTTCGTACGACGCTTATGTTTCGGACAGAAGAGAGCCTTCTGAACTTGTTCTTTCGGAGGAACCCAAAATGGCTAACGCCTTGATGTGCGGCAGAAGCTGGTTAAAAGTCTTACCACTGTGATGATATGGAGAGAATGAAAACTTTCCTTTCATTGCTAAGAACTTCTCTCTTTTTTTCTCTAGTAAGAACTTAAAATGCTTTTCTACCTTTCATAAAACTTAATAACTCTGTTATCGTTTTCGTACTTTCGGTTCCCATTTCTATCTCAGTAGTGTTTCTTTTTTTTGAGTTGTTTACACCATCGTAATCTTGTTGAGTCGCACTCAAGGTTTTTTTTTTCTTTTTTTTCGACGTCTGACTCAGGGTTTATGATACCCATTTCCTCTGTTTTACATCCATTTCAGTTTTCTGTTTCTCAATTATAGATTTATAGCCGTAACACGTATGTTTATGTGATGAGAAAATAAACACGTCACATTTTATGAAAAGATAAGAATGAAATGAAAAGATAAGAATGAGATGAATATATAATTGTCTACTAAATTGACCAGAACTAATAGCGCTAAATATTGTCACCCTTTTGGAGTTCGAGTTGTTAAAAAAAAAAAAAATATTAAAAAATGTTCGTTATCTTTGCTTATTAAACCACAATTTCACAAAGAACAACACATATTAGCAGTATTGAGGAATACCAAATAAGTAGTTTTAACAATTAGTTAGTTTTTGATCTGAAATTTGTTAATAGCTTTAGAAAAAAATTACTCTTTTTTTCTTCAAGATTATTGTTTTAGTAATATGAACACACGTTAGCAACATATAAATCTAACATTTTTGGTTCAACCTATTGTTTTATATGTTTACTTTTTTCCACTTCTTTTAAAATTTGTTCTGTGTGAGCTCTTTACAATTATTCTTTTTCATTTCTTCAATAATCAAGTGAGTGAGGTAAAGAACTATACGGTGGCGGTGTATTGGTAAAGAGGCCAAGTGGTTTGAAAGGTTACACTCATGTTTCCCACGTGGTTCCACCATTAGCTAAGTACAGTAAAATTTCTATAAATTAATAATATTGGGACTATAATATTTTTTTAAATTATTGTGATATTAATTTATCTATAAATTAATAATTATTAATTTCCGCATATAATTTTCTACAAATTTATTTGGAATAATATTATAGTTTAAAATTTTAACAAATTTCATAATTTAAACTATAATTAAAAATTATAATTATCACAATAAAATAGTTTTTCACCATATTGGATTGTCCATATAAAAAATATACATGTTCATAAGTTAAAAATTTATCAAAAACCTATGGCTACTATCAGTATTATTGATGATAAAATTAAAGATAACACTACAATACATTTAAAATATTTACATGTAAGAAAATCAATTATCACATCAAAAAATCATCATAAATTTTAATTGTATATAGTAAAACAGCAATAAAAGCTACTGATATGATAATTAGAGAGATGAGAACCAATAAGATTTCAACTTTAACTAAAAAAGAATACGTTAGTCATATTTTAGAATAGTAAATTTACATATATTTACATAAATTTATATAATTATTAATTTATGTTTTTATTGGAACCATATATTTATATAAAGGTTTAAAAAAAAATTATTATCTTATTATCTTATTGAAATTGATGTATTTTTACATTAACCCGACTTGAGACCAGTAAAATTTATTAATTTATAGTGATTATTAATTTATTGAATATTAATTTATAGAGGTTTTACTGTATTATTAATCTTTGTCTTAATTGCTATTTTAACAGATTAGTGTGAGTTGTGAACACAAGAGTTTCATGCATTTAAACACCTAAACATAGATATCTACAATAATTTTTTCCCTTAAATGTAGAAATATTTAAATACCTAAAATAGAGTTTATTACATTTGTCAAAGATATATATATCTCATTTTCTAAAGCAAAATGTATCGAAATAGAATATAATATTTTTTTTATATATACACATATATTCTCAAGTTGAGAATCTCAACATATTCAGGTAAACCTAATTTGGTGTTTTCTTTAATATTTCGCTAAAAAAAAATTAAAATGCGTCCAAGCAAAGCTTCAGTGACTCAAACATGGCTGCTTTTTACACAGCTTCGTCTCTGGAAAGATCTCGTAATCAGATGTGTCCGTCAGTTTATTAGAAGAGCAAAAGCGATGCTTCTGAGTCAAAACATGGTCGCTGAATCTGCTGAGATCAGTGTCATCGACGTGAAGTCTCATCTTTCCGTCGAGAAAGATCCCAACAACTTTCAGATTGCCGAAATTCGAATTCACGACTCCGTTTGCATTGAGATTCCGGGTTCTGAAGAAACGTCTCTTTTAGGATCGGTACGTGTTTGGGTCTCTTTTTGTTTTCTCTTTCTCTAATCTCAATCTTGCTTCTTTTGATACTTTAGGACTCTGTGTCATTCCAGGTTCTCCGATGAAGTCGAAGCTCGAATTGAATCGGATTGAGTCTTTTTTCTTCTTTGTAATTCCGCTTGCTTGTGTAGTTGTGGATTAGAATTTAGCTTTTTGATTAGAATTCGGCATCAAGACTTGACTTTTCAGTGTTAATTTTTTCATTTGCGTCTTCCTTGTTAAATCCTATTCGAGTTTAGGAAAGAAAGACTGGTGATTTAATATAGTGTCGCCTTTTTCCTTGTTAAGACTTTGATTTCAGCTTTTCGTGGATCAATGTCTTCTTCAGTGTCATAGTTAAAGCTTGATTTCCTTTTGCTGCTCTATTGCACAGAATATTCTGCTGTGTAAATTCTCTGTTTGTTCCTGTAAATTATCTCTCAATACTATGATGTTGGAGGAGCAGAACAACTAAACACTAAACAAGCTCTAATGTTACTTTTTTAATCCTCAAAACAGGTCAAGAGTTGTTCTGCAACAAATGCAACTACCATTGAAGAGCCTGCTACTGAGTTTGTCCCAACAATAAGTTCTGGGAGTTATGCGGATAAGGGTGACTACCGGGAGTATATGGAAGATGAACACATATGCATAGACGACCTTTCAGCTCATCTTGGGTCTTCCTTCTTCAGTTTCCCAGTGCCCATCGCTTTCTACGGTGTATTCGATGGCCATGGTGGACCTGAGGCATCCCAGTACATAAAAGAGAACGCAACGAGATTATTCTTTGAAGATGCTGTTTTTCAAGAATTGCCTTCCATTGTGAACACCTTCTTCTTGAAAGAACTGGAGAAGTCTCACCGTAAAGCTTATAGGTTAGCTGATCTCGCCATGGAAGATGAAAGCATTGTTAGCGGTTCTTGCGGAACAACCGCCTTGACCGCTCTTGTAATCGGGCGGCACTTAATGGTAGCTAACGCTGGCGATTGCCGTGCAGTGCTCTGCAGGAAAGGAAAAGCTGTTGATATGTCGTCTGATCACAAATGTACGTTTGAGCCAGAACGTAGACGTGTAGAGAATCTAGGAGGGTACTTTGAAGGTGAGTATCTCTACGGTGATCTCGCTGTTACAAGGGCTCTTGGAGACTGGTCGGTGAAGAGGTTTTCACCACTCGGAGAATCTCTGTCACCTCTGGTATCAGACCCGGACATTCAACAGATGATCTTAACCGAGGAAGATGAGTTCTTGATTATGGGATGTGATGGTGTTTGGGATGTGATGACAAGCCAGTATGCTGTTACATTCGTCAGGCAAGGACTCAGGAGACATGGTGACCCGAGAAGATGTGCGATGGAACTTGGAAGGGAAGCGTTAAGGCTTGACTCATCGGATAATGTTACAGTGGTGGTCATATGCTTCACATCATCACCAGCTCCTCAAAGGAGAAGAATACAGTTTTGTGTTTCTGATGAAGCCCGAGCTCGGTTACAAACGATGCTTGAAGGCTAATTCGATTAAAGTTTTTGCTCGGTCTTGAGGGAGACAATGTATATAATAGAGAAGCAGAGATGTGGTTTTGAGATAATCATCCCCCCTCAAGGCAAAAGATTATTTGATGACATTACATCTCTGATATTTGGATGTAATAAAAGAAGGCAAAAAGAGAAGATGAAGGACTTTTTGTTGTTGTTGTTGTTGAATGTTCATAAGTGTTGTAGCCATTTTTGATCTTGTTTGTTTGGCTATTTCTCCGGTAGGATTATTGAGCACTTATGTACAAAAACTGATTTAAGATTAGAGGCAAATCAAGGTTATTAAAGTTAATCACCAGATGTCTCCATTTTTTCTCTTCCAGATTGTAATGTTTAATAGTTTAAATTGATTTTGGATTCTGTTAATTATGATTTACGGAAAAGAAAAAGAATAATTAAGGGAAAAAGAATTATTCAGGCCCTTTCTAGTGTTTTTCCGTCTTTATTCGACTCTTCAAAGAGCCAAAGTCTCTCTTTCCCATCTCTCTCTATAAGAAAGTTCGACGGAAGGAGAAGAACAACAACGATGGCGATGGCGAGCTTAGCTAGGAGAAAGGCGTACTTTCTGACCAGAAACATCTCTAAATCTCCCACTGACGCTCTCAGATTCTCTTTCTCCCTCACCCGCGGCTTCGCTTCGTCGGGATCCGACGAGAACGATGTTGTCATTATCGGCGGCGGTCCTGGAGGTTACGTGGCGGCGATAAAGGCGGCACAGCTCGGTCTCAAGACTACCTGCATCGAGAAACGTGGTGCTCTCGGCGGTACTTGCCTTAACGTCGGCTGTATTCCTTCAAAGGTGATTCAGAAACTCCTTTCTCCTTCGTGGAATCAACTCTCTCTTTTTTTTCTTCGAAAACCTCGATTCGGCAGAATTTTTCTCTAATTTTTGTCGTTGATCATTATTGCGATTCGATCTATTTCTTTACGAACTGCTTGTGTGATGATAATTGTTTAGTACTCCGATCATTTTGAGGACGTTTTGCTGAATTCTGTTTGTGCTTGATTTCGCGGAAATGGAATTATCAATTTTATTCTCGTTGAATTGGGTTCGTGAAGTGCAAATGCTGGATCATGATGCTCTCTTGGCTCGTTGTCCAAGTTTGGTGTAGAAAAAGTTGTATGAAACTCTCATTTCCCTAGACCATAACTGTGGTAGATATTAAGAGCACTAGATTTTTTGTTTTCTGATTTTATTAGGCTCTTCCCCCACTCTGCTTAAGCTTTGAGAAATCTTATATGATGTTAATCTAATTATCGATATGCTGAATTGAATTTGTCTCGATACAGTTAACATAGCATTCACTCTATTGTTTTTCTTGTGTATTAGGCCCTTCTTCACTCTTCTCACATGTACCATGAGGCAAAGCACGTCTTTGCTAGCCATGGTGTTAAGGTCTCTTCGGTTGAGGTAGATCTTCCTGCTATGTTGGCCCAGAAAGACACAGCCGTCAAGAATCTCACCCGTGGAATCGAAGGTCTGTTCAAGAAGAACAAGGTAAACTACGTTAAGGGCTACGGTAAGTTTCTGTCCCCGTCTGAAGTCTCTGTGGAGACAATCGATGGAGAAAACACGGTTGTGAAAGGCAAACATATCATAGTTGCAACTGGCTCAGATGTCAAGTCTCTGCCTGGCATCACCATCGATGAAAAGAAGATTGTCTCATCAACCGGGGCACTGTCTCTGACAGAAATCCCAAAGAAACTGATCGTCATTGGCGCTGGCTATATTGGTCTTGAGATGGGTTCTGTGTGGGGACGGCTTGGATCAGAGGTCACAGTTGTTGAGTTTGCATCAGATATCGTGCCGTCAATGGATGGGGAAATCCGCAAGCAGTTTCAACGTACACTAGAGAAGCAAAAGATGAAATTCATGCTCAAGACTAAAGTTGTTGGCGTAGATTCATCAGGAGATGGCGTGAAGCTCATCGTGGAACCTGCAGAAGGTGGAAACCAGACTACTCTAGAAGCTGATGTTGTCCTCGTCTCAGCAGGAAGGACTCCGTTCACATCTGGACTTGATCTGGAGAAAATCGGAGTTGAAACAGACAAAGGCGGGAGAATTCTGGTGAACGAGAGGTTCTTGACAAATGTTTCAGGCGTTTATGCAATTGGAGACGTGATTCCAGGACCAATGCTTGCTCACAAAGCCGAGGAAGACGGTGTCGCTTGTGTTGAGTTCATAGCAGGCAAACACGGACATGTGGATTACGACAAAGTCCCTGGGGTTGTCTACACCTACCCTGAAGTTGCCTCTGTGGGTAAAACCGAGGAGCAGCTGAAGAAAGACGGTGTAAGTTACCGGGTTGGGAAATTCCCGTTCATGGCCAATAGCAGAGCCAAGGCCATAGACACAGCAGAGGGAATGGTCAAGATTTTGGCTGATAAAGACACAGACAAGATCTTGGGGGTTCACATAATGTCAGCAAACGCAGGAGAACTGATCCATGAGGCGGTTCTGGCGATCAACTATGATGCGTCGAGTGAAGACATCGCTCGAGTCTGTCACGCTCATCCCACCTTGAGTGAGGCTATCAAGGAAGCTGCCATGGCTACCTATGACAAGCCCATTCACATGTAGAAGCCCACAGGTAAATCACGGTTTAGTTTTGGTTCTGTTTAGGTTTAACGATTTTTTTTGTCTTTTCGTGTCTTAATTTGTCTTTACTTGTCTTAATTTGATTCTCTTTTCGTGTCTTAATTTGTCTTAATTTTTCGTGTCTTAATTTGATTCAGAAAGACGGAAAGCCTCGTATGACAAATCCAAATCGAGATCTTAACCGGCGTTGTTTTGGTTACTGGTTTGGTTTTCTATTTTCGGTTCAAACCTTGATTTTTTGTTTTTGGTGGATATGGGATGAGCTGAAAGAATATACTTTTACCACTCTTTTTACTGTTAATCTTCAACTGATGTTCAGCTTCGAGTTACGCTCGACCATAGTAATAATTTGAAATGCTCACCTAACCTGTTATGATTCATCGGGTTTGATGGTTGGTTTGAGTGGCCCCTTTTTTTTGGGTGAGTAAACCAAATTCTTTGTGATTTCATTTCACAATTTCGTTGATTCTGTTGGTATATCTAGTATCGGTTGTACTTCCAAATTTGACCATTTTGTTCGTCTATTCTCGGCCAGTTAAGTTACGTTTCCTTTGTGTGGTACTCTTTAAAGATATTTTTGCTAATTATCATGAACATCGACAAAAACAACTCATCATGGACACAATTAGGAAGTTTTCATACAGAAATCTACAAAGACGCCGGTCTATTCAATAGTCGCACTAATAATGGAAATGAGATAAATACGTTCATTCTTTCACACATTAGTTTAATAGTTTGAGTCAACAATTTACTAAAATAAACTACGTCGGGTCAACATTTCATTGACCCACACCAAGATCCTACCAAACAGGAGTTACACTTTTGCCACACCGAAAACTTATGTATATCTCATATATATACAACGAAGAAAGCTATCCCACATCTAAGAATACGCATAACTATTCTTCCATATTCAAGACAATGGCTTTTTCTTACGTCAAAAGAAACATTTTTTCAATTCTTCCTATTCTCGTTCTTCTATCAATCACCCCATTGTCTTCATCTTTCTCTCCGAATGACAAAGTCACAAAAGAATTAGTTAACCAGCTCTGCTCGCAGCCGACAATTTACAAGCACTTCTGCGTCGCTTGGCTGAACTCTGACCCAAAAACGTTCACCCTCGACTTACACGGTCTTATGGGTATGGTCATCGAAAAGACGGAATTGTTAGGGTACAAGAACCTAGCGATGATGAAAGGCTTAGCGAGAACAACGACTGATCCGAATCTCAAGATCCCATACGGGTCTTGCGTGACAGATTATGAATCATCCATTAAAGCGATCGAGGGAGCTAAAGGGTTTGCGAGCTCTAAGGAGTACCTGTTAGCAACTAAGGCTACTTTTGAAGCCTTTAATACTATATCTGATTGCGAAGCTCTGCTTGAACAACAGCCAATTCCGGCTTATGTTTCGCCACGCAATTTGATGTTTGAAAGAATGTGTAACATTGATACGGTTTTCACCAACCTTTTGGCGTCTTGATTCTTTATGTTTTCTTCACCTTCACCTGCAAGATGGCAAAACTTTAAAATGTCATTAACTCTGGTGTAGTAACGTTCAAACCAATAAATGAACAAATTCAATACTTAAATGGAAAAACTTTCATCTCTGGTGTAAATTCATGATGAGTATACATAAATCTCTAATTTTTTCAACAGTAAACTTTATTAGCATCAGAAATCATGAAGAAAAAAAATATATTAAGGAATGAATATATACCTAAAGGAGAAAATTCAAGAAAGTAAGTTAGAAGAATACTAATCAGATAACTCTCAATCTCTGCACTGTTGCTAAGAATAGCAAATTTTTTCTCTATCTTATATTAGGACTTGTGGTCTAACTAAGAATCAGAGACAGCAATAATCCTGTCCAAGAACTTCTATTATTAGTTCTAGTGGAAGCAATCAGTCCCAAGCACCTATAAATATGTAACCTCAGGCATATTAAGGGAGTAACCTTACCAAAAGAACCAACGAACACAAGAAAGAAAGAACCGACGATGGCAGCATACGTGAGGAAAAAAGTTTTTGTGTCTTCCCTGATGTTTTTTGTAATGATTGGTTCCTTGAACGCACAAGTGGCAGACATAAAAGCGATCTGCGGGAAAGCGAAAAACCCGTCCTTCTGTTCGAGCTACATGAAATCCAACCCAAAGACCTCGGGTGCTGACCTTCGAACACTTGCAAATATCACCTTCGGTTCTGCACAAACAAGTGCAAAAGGAGCTTTAGCTAAAATCCAATCTCTAGTCAAGACAGAAACCAATCCTACTTTGAAGAAAGGATACACCTCGTGCGTAGAGCAGTATAAGAATTCCATCAGCAATCTCAATGACGCTAAGCAGAACCTAGCGTCAGGCGATGGCCCAGGGTTGAACATTAAGGTTTCAGCAGCTATGGAAGGATCTAGTACATGTCAAGATAACCTGGCTAATGTCAAAGCTGATCCTTCCACTGTGAAGAACAGTGGCGATTTTCAGAATATCTGTGGCATTGTTCTTGTCATCTCGAACATGATGTGAGAAAGGGCTTGATTCGATATCCCTTCACACTCGTTAGATCACTACATCAGTCAGTTATAGATTCATATTACATATACAATCAAGAACTTGGTTTCTTGGCAACTTGTTTTAACATTGGCCATTACCACTATTGATAAAGTGCAAGAGATTAGAGACCACAAAGTATTCAAATCACAAAAGAAGACAAGCAAATATTCGAAACCAAACACTTTGATTATCAAGTAAAACTGAGGATCGTTTACACATCAACTCTAAAACAACATTAAAACACACACACACAAAAGAAAAATGAAAAGAAAGAATTTACAGAAACATCAGAACAACACAGGCCATTATTGAAACATGATCACAAGCAGCATGCCCGAGAGGAAAAAAAATGAAATAAGATGAAATTTTGCAGCTGCAAGATGATTAGAGATGGACAGAGGTAGGCTTGTAGTCTATAACCAATACTTTATCCAAGCTTCCAATGAACAAGTTGGCGAATTCAACGTGAACAGGATGAGCAATGTACTCAGCTACAGCTTCTTTGCTCTCAAATGTGGATTCAAAGATGTGTGTGAAACCTTTATGCAGATTCTCAATGCTCACATCGGTTCCCCTAAAACAATTTCCCCCAATTGCTAGTTACAATACCTATCATATTTGGTAGATAATAAAACTAAGCAACCCGATCGGGCGTGAATTTTCTAACTCTAAGAAGCTTTTTAGATCTACATTGGGGATCAATTTTTCGCTCTAATAAGAATCAAATCAAAACATTGAAGGATCGGCAGAGATTAAAATGTTTTTGAGAAAATGGGATAAGATATATTACCAGTGGAAAGCTTTCATAGGTTCGATGAGATTGACGAGATTGGCGTAACCATTGATAAGCTCTTTGATCTTCTCTGGGCTCACGTCATCTTTGAACTTAGCAAGCAATACGTGCTTCACAGGTCCCTTAGCTTCCTCCATTTTCGCTTCCTTTTTTCCTGCGATGTTCTCTGCTCTCTCTCTCTCTATCTCTCTCGGCTCTCTCAATGTCGCAGTTTAGATAAATGGACGGTCAAGATCTCTTCTACAGTGTAAAACGTGGAAACACGTGCCTCGCATTATTTATCATATCACGAAATAAAAATTAAGGCGATGAATAAAGCTTTTTATTTTATTTTTTTTTCTGTAAATTGAAGCTTTTTAAGTTAGTAGTAAAGGTTTGTAATAATTATATCAACCTAATTTCTGTTACGAGCAATAAAATTTGATAACGAAACTTTTTATCACTAACTTATAAACAATTTTAATCTTTAAAGATCGAGATCATGACTTAATTTGATTAATTTAAGGAATCTAATAACCATGATCGCAAAGAGATTAGAGACGTGAACTCTTCAAAACATGGTACTAAGCAAATAATTTACAATTCGGGTTGACATTTCATTAACAACACTAAGATAAAACCTGCCAAATAGAGTTGTTATATTTTGCTACCTCAAAAACTATGTATACTAAATATTAGTAAGCAATAAGCATATTTACACTATTTGCTAGAAAAAAGTTATAAAATCTATAGTACTTCATTAAAAGTCCTTAAATATAGTGTACACAATTAAGTGATTAAATTTAGTTTTCATGTGATTTTTTTCCTAGTACTGCGAACATTCCTAAATAGAGAGAAAAAGTCTCTTATCTATAATACGATTACCAAGGAATAGGCTCTAGCTTCCCAAATCTAAGAAAACACCTAACTGTTCTTTCACATTCAAGACAATGGCTTTTCTCTTGCGTCACAAGAAACGTATTTTTAATTCTTCCTCTTCTCGTTATCCTATCAGATCACCCCTTCGTCTACATCTTTTTCTCCAAGTGGCATAGTCACAAAGGAAATACTTTACCAACTCTGCTCAAAACCAACAATTTACAACCATTTCTGCGTCGCTTGGTTAACCTCTGATCCAACAACCTTCACAGTCGACCTGAATGGTCTTGTCCATCTGGTCCTCCAAAAGACGCAATTGTTTGGCTATAAGAATCTAGCGACGATGAAAGGCTTAACGAGAACCACGACAGATCCGACGCTCAAGACCCCATATGGATCTTGTGTGACAGATTATGAATCAGCCATTAAAGCGATCGAGGAAGCTCAAGGGTTTGCGAGCTCTAAGACGTATCAGTTAGCATCTCAGGCAGCTTCTAAAGCCTTTGATAGTATTTCTTCGTGCGTAGCTCAGCTTGAAGGGCGGAAGAATGTGCCGGCTTATGTTCCGCAACGCAATTTGATGTTTAGAAGAATGTGTAACATTGACACCGTCTTCTCCAACGTTTTGACGTCTTGATTCTTTCATCTTTCATTCACATGCAAGATGGCCCAAAAATAAAACTATTAAGATGTCATGGACTCTGGTGTAGTAACTTATAAACCAATAGAATTATTAAATTCAGAGTCAAATTACTGTCTTCCAACTTCGCTACAAATAAGAATTGTAAAACTTTTTCATCTCTTGTTACTTATGGACCTTATGGTGTTTTTCTTTATTTTTTATTTTCACTTATGATTTTTTTTGTGAAGCTTTGTTTATTGTTTTTTTCATAAAAAAATTGATGGTTTTATCAATATCTTGTTTCAGTATGTAGATCTTTATTATATTGATCTTGATATGATTTGGTAGAAATTTTAGGTCAAGATAGAACTATCCTTTTTTGGATTGTTTATGTTGCAGGTGGCTTTCATTGATCATGTATCAGCCAATCAGATTCGTGACACATGGACAATTTGTTCACTGGTTTGAACTTGGTTTGTTTATTCTCCAACCAGAGTAATCTACAGTTTCATTTCTTATGTACTTAATGGACTCAAGATATTTACCATCATCATAAAATGTTACAAAAAACAGATAAACTAATTTCCTTACAAATCCAAGACAATGGATTCTATTATTAGTCCACATCCAAGACAATGGGTTTTTCTTGCGTCACAAGAACCATGTTTTTGATTCTTCTTCTCCTCGTTATAAGTCACCACTTTGTCTTGATCTTCTTCTCCGAGTGACAAAGTCGCAAGAACTATTCAGCTCAGATCAAATCCCGCTTCTGCGCTTATGGCGTACATCAATTTGGTCTCCAGTAGCTCTTTGCTGCATCATTGACAGAGATGTTTAATTTGCTTTCTCCAATTATTCCATCAATTAGTTGCAAGATAAGTTATTTGAGACAAATGATAAAGTTTCTTGAAATGAGCAAACAAACCAAAAGAATACCTTTGATAGGGCGGAAGCTTAAGAAGGTTCATACAAGTGGCTGATGTCGGTAGTCTATCAACTGATTCATTACTCGCGCTACCAGCAGCCCTGAAACACATTCCCGACGATGATAAATCTTTTATGATTTTGACTGTCACTGCACAAATCACGTCAAAAGTCAAAAAACGGTTTTGTAAGTTACCTCTGTATACAGAATGCAGGTTCCAGGTATTTGAAACCGAGCAGTGGTCCTCTTGAACATCCCGTCACAAATCTGGAAATAAAGATGGTAGATGTTTAGTTACCTCTCCATTCCGTTGAAGAAAAACACAAAACACTCCTATGATGATGATTGGGTAAATAGGTTGTACTTAGTAAGGGTGAACTTGTCTTACTTTAAGAACTTCTTCTGGTTTTCGGTTGAGAAGCTTTTCATAACTTCCCAGAACATATCAATCACATAATGTCCCTGTCAAGAACACAGCGATGTATGTTAATCATATAACAGTGTTCCAATCGCACAATGACATTTTGGCTGACAGCGAAGAACAACTCACAGCGTGGTAGCCTCCAGCATAATTAGTGTTCTTTCGCAAGTCGTCAATGTCCAAACTATCAACTGAACCAGATATGAGAACCTGCAACCAAATCCCACAAAAGTAGGCACGCCAAACAATTAGGCAATGAGTCTAGTTATCAGACGGAAATTCTAGATCATAATTATCTGCTCGTCATGCTCCTTGAGGAAACAACTAACAAAGCAAGCATATTAAGCATATTTTAACCATCTAGTGCAGATAATTATTCATTAGCACCTGAAGCTCATGTTCATTGAACATGTCGATCCATTCTTTTGGAATGAGTTGCTGAAAACCCCTTAAGAAATGAGAACTCTGCTGGCGTATCTGCAGCAGAAAAAATGAGATGATATCAAAAGACAAAAGCTGTTGATTTTACAAGGTGGCCCTGAAGTATGCTAAGATAAACGAGAGGAAAGTTGTTCCCCGGTACCTGAAAATTCAATCGGTGATTGGAAACCAGATGAATGAAAGTTATAACATTCTCATTTGTAACTCGCATGTCTTTTCCCCCTGGAAGTAGCTCTTCCTCTGTCCTCTCTCCATACTCATTATTCAGAATAACAAAGTAAAGCTCCAATTCTGAGATATTACCCTTATAACGCTGCAAGTTTCATAATGTATTAGTAATACATAAAAAGGTGGATAAAGCTCAAAAAAATATCCAAAAACCTCCAAGGAATACTAACAGATTTCAGCTTTCTTGCACATCTATGCTAACAGCTATCTATCGGTTCCACAAAGCAACAAGAAAATAGAATGTTGAGCAAAACTCACCTTCAGAAATATAAGATGTCTATACAACTCAGGATCCAGAGAAGGCAAATCGTTCAAGTAGTTGTACCTAGCCAACGAAAAATAGAAGGTTTACGACGTCTTCACAAGGTCTATGCGGAAAGTTGAAGGTAGAAATCAATTTAACAATACTTTTGTTTTAATTTGCTGAGGAAAAACGTTGCAAATGGTATATCAACTAGGATCCCTTCAAACATAGCCTGCAGCAAGATGACGGGAAAAGTATTTCATGAGTCTTATCATAACAGATGAAAATCAACATCAATAAGTTAAAAAAAGAAAGACCAAACTAAATTATATGTATATGAAAACATCAACACAATTATATCCATACTAGCTCTATTTGCATGAAAAAAATGGCGAGAGTAACCAGTAAAAGAAAGATTGGTAACTTTTAAGACTTTCGCATCAAGGGGGCCAATCAAATAACATACTTTTGCGAGAAGAGTGCCGAGAAAATGAAAGAATTGGAGATGCTGTTCATGTATCATTCCTGATCCCGGATTAGGATAAAGCATGTGATCAGCGGTCTCCTGAAAGAAAGCATGTACAAGATTCAGAAAAAAAAAGAGAGACTACATGCAAAAATGATGGAGTGTAGTAAATTATGAAATCCACATAAACTTAAGTGAGTAAAACAGACATACGACCTTAAACAACCCATATTGCACATCAAAAGCTGCTCGGGTAATTTTCTCCATGAAGTCTTTGAAAATGCCACCACCATCAATACCAGCTTCCTCAACTCCGAGTTCATTGACAAATGTCACGCGAATCTACAGCCAGTAGTTATTTGCATTATAAGTATCGCAAAAGGAAACTAAACCAGAGACACAAGCAAGATTATATGCATCTGTTGCAATTGTGAATAGGCAAACGCTTGAAGACAAATATCAGGCACGAGAGAACTTACCGATCCCCGGAGATCATCCTCGGACAATGCACTCATTTGATTGTAAGCATCTTCCAAGATGTGATCTCTTCTTATTCTGAACCGATTTCGAGCAAAAATGCCTTGAGACCCATGACTTTGCCTTGCCGTTGCTAATTGTGTCTACAAATGATGTCCAGCATAGTAAATGCAGCCGCAGAAAAGTAATCAGTGAACAAGTACACGCAATATTTCCTCCTATTTACCCAGATTTCTCATGCAAGTATATGTTAATCAGCACTCCTAGGGAACCCAACAAATGACAATCATTCACCAGATATACACATTCAAACAACCACTCACTGTGAATATTTTGACTCTGCTTGTAAACGGAATCAGGAAAGGAGCTTGCATCAGTATGTAGTTGGCTCTCGTACCCTCCATTATGGCCTGGACAAAGGAAAACATTATCAGCAATGATAGGGGACAATTAAGACCAAATCATTCAAAATGATCGATAACGAAACTTTCCTAGTGTTGTCATGTCACAGACATTAAACGAAACTAAAGTGTAGCAGTCACCTGAGAGATGAAATATTCATTGACTGGATCTGCTTGGAAGTCGCTCGAGGAAGTAAATTGTTGCCGGTTGTTCCAATCTTGCAACTGTGGAAAGATTTCATCGACAATGCATAAAATGAACAATGGCCTTTGCCAATGTAATACTGAGTTACAGTCAAAATAGCCATAAAATGAACAATGACCTGTGAAAGTAACTCAGCGACTACAACCCCAACCCTGTTCTGAATCAAGCCAACAGGGTTCTTCTTGAGAGGTCGTTGGAGACAGATTTCCCAGAGTTAGGTTGCGTAAGTGGATTTACCCATAGTAACTGCCATAAAGCCTGGAACAAACGAGGATAGACAAAAACAATTGAAAAATTAAAAGCATGCCACATTAGATGCTATTTTTTTGTGAGCCCAATAGAAACTGTTATATAAAGATTAGCAGAAAATTTTAGCATACTACTGCCAAAACGCAAGCATGTGAAAACACAAAGCCAATCTAGCCTATTATTTTTTGTATTACAGATACCAAATTAAGGCCTTAGCTATACGCGTCTTAAAATTTTTGCCGCATGTTTAAATTTTGTGCAAGTGTCTTCAGTCATATCTCCTAAAACTCTTCACATCAGAGTTACAAGACAACTTAACGGGATCTATCAGAACACTTACTTGCTTGAGAATGATGATAAGCAACCTAATATCTTGTAGCGACAGTGGCTTCTCTCTTTCGTAAAACTCCTCATTGTCGACTATCATAAGCATATGCCTGATCAGTAACAACAATGTTAAACCAACTTTTAAGTATTAAACCACCGTCACAACGTTATCTTACTTATAGTCATACAAGAGAGTGACTTTCAAGTAATAGAATACTACAGAAAATTAGGAATTATATCAAGCAAATCTTACTTATAAACAGGGCAAAAAACAACCAGAGGTAATAGCCAACCCGGTGCATCCCATGGAAGGTAAGCGAAGAGTTTAGGCATGGATGACCACTTCTGGTTCTCATGGCATCGCTTCATATAATTCCACAATACAGCAACAAGCTCGGTTCTATAAGCCAAAATTGTCATGATTCGCTCAAGAGGGAGAGTGTTGAATGCTGCATACAGAAATGAACTGGCTGTGCCAATAGCTAGTGCTTCTTTTTCTTCGTCATATGACTGCGTACCAAGCGAAACTTGATGGAACAAAACATTTGTCTGGATAGTTAACAATAAAATAACTTAGATTAAAATTAAAGCATCACTTGATCCAGAGGAGTAATAGCACTTAATGTGGTTTCAAATGACAGGGAATGGGTACATACTAACTGCAGAAGAAAACGTGAGTCTATAGCATTGGTAACTATCTGCTGCTCCAGAGTCCTATTCAAGATTAATTCTGGTACATCGTCAATCAACATATCATCCTCGTCAGAAGAGCCTGAACCAGAGTAAATATGACCAAATTAATGAAGAGCTACTACGCGCAGAATGGACAAGAAATTTTAGGATAATAACAATGCATGTGCAAGATAATATAGCAAGAAAAAAAATGCCATACTCTGTCTGCTTTCTATTTCAGATGACTTCACAGGAGGAAGTGTCTCCAATAAGAAAGTTGCAACAGTTGCAATGTCCACTGCCTGGTAAAAAATACAGAATGAAGACAACACAACATTAGTGTCAAACAGAAGTGGGAGCACAATGTTTTTTAAATGAACTAAACTGCATTAAGAACCTACCATGTTCAACGAACATTCCGGCTGTGACAACACCACATTTGCAGTCTCCAACATATTACCAAAAAGACAGGCATAACCAGGGAATTCTGTGCTTGTATCTATTGGGAGAACATGGGTATCTGTTTTAATGCAGAATGCTATCTGGCGAATGTAGTGTTGACTTAGACTTGGGTTGGAAAAGACCTGTACCATGAAACTATGAGCTTGCCAAATTTTAAGTTGATGATGATGGTCAAGATAATGTTTAGCTCAACGTTAAACATAAACTTGTCAAAAACCAAACTATCATATAAGCCTTAATGATACTGCATATATTTTGTTTAGTGTCTATCCGTGACTAAATAGCATGGGTTCAGGAACCAACCACTTTCAAGTCTGGGAAGAGCTGCCATATCAAAGGTATTGTAAGGATCATAGATGAGAAACTCCAACGTGGATCAACAGCAGAGCAGCAACATGGCTGACGGCCAACATGGGGAACAACCAGGATCAATACTTTTTCTAGTGAACGGATGCCGCCGGTCATAATTTGACCTCCAGGGCTTTCCTGCAATTAAAATGTGCAGCAAATTAGAAGAACTGTGTGGCGGGGGATAATCGTAGGGAACTATTGGACAATACCTTAGCCGTAATGACGATTTCTCTGACCATTTTGAATATGTTTCGTTTCTGCAGATAACTAACTATTTCGCAAACCCAAGGCAGCTTAATATCTAGCATCAACGACATTGCGTCCATCAATATAGCTGTTGAAATGCTAGCTTCTTCAGAAGTAACTAAGAGTTGATCCCTTAAACGGTTCCTGCTGATTCAAATAAAGAGGCAAAACTAAATAATTCAATAACAGAAAAGCCAAGATAACGACAGTTGATCATAGTTGCTTGCATCTGCTCTACAAAATGAGAGAGGACAAAAAAAAAAATACCTATTCTGATGTACAGCTTCGATGCAGGTAAATGCAAGTTTCTTTACTCTGAAATCCACCAAACTATGCTCAGAGGAATAGTCCAAGCCAGAAAAAAGGCTGACAATGTCACCTGTCATGATACACTATGTAATATCAGTAAGCAAGATCCCGCTTATCATTTGGAAGAACCAAGAGGATTGATTGTTCTTGAAGCAAAACATAATAATATAGTGTATGTGTGTGGGGATATAAACAGCAAACGGCAAAGTTTTACTTTGTGGTGAAGGGGACATTCGCAATGTTCTAGTATTACTGCTCATAAGATATACATATCCCAAAATCCATTGATAAGTGATTAAGCAAAATAAATACTCAGAACAAGCTTCCCTTTACATAGAGTTACCTATAAAGTTGACTGCTGTGAGCAGACTGAAAGAATTGACAAAAGTGTCAACAAAATAAACATGCATAGATATTGGAAATACCACTGCTGTGAGCAAACTTTTGCAGTAGTCGACACGTCTCCACAAGTATCACAAAATCTCCCGAGTTCTGTGCCTTGAAAAAAAACAGCAACTGCCGGAGGAAACTTGAACCTGGCTGAAAGCAATGCCTGAATTCAGAAAAAAAAAACAAATTAAAAAGGGTCAAAACACAAATAAGTAAGTAACCAAAGAACAATTTGACAAATAACAGAGAATGTAGCAAAAAGGACAGACTAAATAAATATACCTATCGACATTCTGGCAATTATTCCCATAGGTTTCACAGAAATCACGCCGCACCTTGGAGCGCTCAATGGCCATTGATCTTCTACCTCTAAAGAATTTCTGAAGCCAAAAGAAAATAGTCAGCACATTGCCCATAAAAGTGTTCCATTTGCAGCTCCAGCTAGTATTTTGTTATCGAAATGGTTCATTGCTAACTACCACTACCAAAACGAACCCACAAGAGTCGCATCGCAAGAGGCTGTAACAGAGTAATTTTGTTCCAGAAGCCAAAATCTATTGAGGACAGTAGAGATTCTGAAGCAGCAACCAGCAAGGCAAATATCGATTCAATATTTAATTAAACTTCAAGCTATCAAAAGTGGGCACTATAGAGTTCAACATCAAAGGCATATATTTGTTCTACATTGCTTACGAAACGCAAAAAAAAAAAAAAAATCCAAAACAAAAAGGCATACTTTAAGTCCGTTCTACTGTCGATTGTATAGATGAATTTACCTGAATTCTGACGGCAGCGGAGTTCTGCTGCTTCTGTAGCAACCGACGATTTCGCTCCATTCTGGTCTGCTCCAGAAGCTTCCGGGCATCTCTCTCCTTGGTGCTCCGGCCACCTAAATCGACTCGCTTCCGAGTCGACGGATCGCCGGAGAAAAACATGTTTTTGAGCTAACCCTAGAATTAACAATACAGGAATTGTCCTCCGAGAACCCAAGATTCCAGATACTCTTACTATCCGCTTCGATGGAGCCGAAGAAACTAGGGATGTGATCGGCGGTTTGCCCTAAAGCTGGAGCTAAGAGAGCGATGAGATGGATTCTTTCAGGTGAATATACGATCAAGAATTTGGATGATTGCGTGCAAAGAGGATTCTAACAAAGAAAATTTCTGGCGCTTTCTCTGGATTAGCAAGAAAAGAGCAAACCCAAGAAGAGAATTAGTTTAGTTTTGCAAGCCGACTCCTGCACCAACAAAAAAAAAATCTCAACGAAGAAGGAAGAGACCCAAACGACGACGTTTCGCATATTTTCCAAGGAACGAAAATGTGGCTCGGGTCATGTCGTGTTTCACGGGGAAAATCAAAAAAAGGTTTAGGTGTACAAATACTGTAAAGTCTGTAATACTACTAATACAAGGAAAAGTCTTTTTGATAGAAAAATGTATCTTTTGGTTGGTTGGCCTCGAAAATATACTGTATGTGGATTCGTTATAATATAATTCTAAGTAAAATAATTGTTTTCTTTATTTGGTTATACATCGAGTTAAAATACTTTTCATAATACGTTTCAGAAAGGAAAAACGAATATAACTTAGTAAGCGCGAACTATTGGGCCGGAATGTTTGTTATTGTCGAGTGAAAGCAAAAGAATAAAGGATTTTGGTCCGATATTTTTTTGTCTTGAAAGCTAAATACACAATTCTGTAGGAGCGGCCCAGTTATAATCGAAGAAAAAAATCAAGATTTGAAAAGAAACAAAAATAAAAACTGAATTTGCAAAATTTCCCTTTTGATTCTTTTTTTCCCCCTTCTGGCTTGCAAATGTCCCCATACACAAACGTGGAAAATTGTTCCTAATCCTATGTTACCTTACCAACACTACAAGTAGCTTGATTTTAGACTTAAGCACTCTCTGCAAAGCCAAACAAAAGGAACATAAATAACTACCCGAAATTACCCTCAACATGGCATTTATTTGATATTACTAGAAGCCCAATTCATAACGTACGCTCATCGACACATGAACGGAAAATGTCAAGACGGTTATCTCCAAGACGGAGCGAGTAGACAAACTTCTTGTAGTCGGCCCATGTGAACGTCCGGTAAAGTGGCGGCTGATCTCCCGCCGCGATGATGGCAGAAAGAGGGCTTATCTTGGTGTGGACAGACGGACCAGCAAAGTATACTGTCGATAGTCTGTTTGCATGGCCGGTAGTTACCGCTCTGTGTCGTACGCTTATAAATCTCCCGTTGGTCATCACCTGAAAATTTGACCGCAAGAAGGGCTTAACATGTACAGTAATTATTATGAAAATACTACACATCCTAACAGTCATATTTTTTCAATGTATACTTGAAATAGTTTAATCCAGTAGCTAGGAGTAGTGGTCTGATGGTACGTATATGAAGGGTACGTAGAATATTTAGTTAAATATTATTGCATGAATTATGTATCATATGTATGTACTTTTTGTGAACTTAGTTATATGATTGTAGGAGAATTTGGTACTTGAATTCGTCGGATATTCAACTTTTTAGAGTAATCTACGCATTCACAACAATTAGTGCATGAACTAACAAAAATTGTTGTGTGTTGATAGAAAAAAAAAAAAATTGTATGAGAAAATAGGAGGACTGACCTGCAAAAGATCGCCTACGTTTAGGCAAAAGGCTGAAGGGTCAGGGGAGACAGGGACCCACCATCCGTCAGGGAATGCCACTTGGAGGCCCCCTACTCCGTTGGATCTGAGAACTGTCAAGATCTGAGGGTCTGTGTGCTCCCCGAAGCCAACTCTCGGTAATGACAAGGACACATCAGAGTGCTTTGCTCCAGTACTACTACGGATTTTATCGGACGATGGGTAGTGATTGAGCCTCAGAACGGAGTCGCTATCAACGGCTCTGATTAACTTGCTGAAGGTATGAGGTGGGACCGATAGTCCTTCAGCCATCAGATCTAAGATCTCACACGCTAACTGCTTAACTGCTTCTACGTAACATGTCACTGCCGAGCTGTCAAACCCACACTACGTACCATTTAAATTAAATCGCTGGTGACTTTAATTTTGAAGTATAAATAGTTGATAAGAAAAACAAAATGTGAAGTAAGAAAATCGAAAATTCCAGTTCACCTTCTTTTGGTTTAGTAAATTTCAGTTCACTTGTTTACTGTTTAGTAAGTTATATGTTATCTATGGTTATGTTAGCTTTGTTTCTTTGAATTTTTTTTTTAAAAAAAAAAAGGTTTTTAATTCTATGTATGTTCTAATTATACACAGTTTTCGACATGTACCTTAAACTCGTATATAGTTTATAAATACATGCATACACTAACCTATTAAGAAAATGCAAAAGAAAAAAGAAACAAATATACGCATGCATGCGAAGGCATATATATATAGAAAGGTTTTTTATAAATATATATATACATATACATATATATATATATAGAAAAGGTTCACCCATATTACCATTAAGAAAAGAGCTGCCTGCATGTACATTAACAATTAACTTCGGTACGTATATAAGACTGTTGAAATAGATATGCAAAATCCTTTATATTTTGCATTTACTCTAAATCAAGGTTAGACGACATATCAATTAGATCACAAAGTACATCATATAAGTATATATAACGTACCCGAGCTTGGTCGAGTCGCCACCAAAGGATAGCTGAGAAGGGAAGCGGAGATTAGTCGGAAGAAGCAAATATTCGAACTCTCCAATATCACCCATGAGCCCAATGTTCTTCAACCCATAACCGAAAGGTCCATTCACAACTGGTTCGGCTAATTTCTTCTCAAGAACCGGCTTAGCGAAGAAGTGTATGGACTCCTGCTCCATTCTCGAGATAATGTCCGGGTCAACGCCGTGGTTGACCACTTTGAAGAATCCAAGGGTCTCGCAAGCTTTGACTATCTGCATGGAGACATGTGATCTCTCTAATGACATGTCTATTACGGGTATGTTTTGATCTGCGGCCAAGAGTCTCTGGGACTCCTTCACCATTTTTTTAGAGACAGAAAGAGAGAAAGAAAGATGAACGAGCTGTGTTAGGGAGAGAGAGAAAGAGAGAGAGAAAGAGATGAGCGTATGCATGTGGAAGAACACATATATATATATACACACAAACATGCGACAGATGTTATAAGAAAACACAAACATATATTTAAGTGTAAGAGACTAGAGTGAGAGAGAAGGGGGATTTGATGTTGCCATAGTGGTCTTTTTTGTTATATAAAATATCCTCGTGAAGCCAAATACGATTTATCTTATCTCGGCATGTTTACGTATATTTTAGTATGTGTGTGTCAGTGTGTGTGTGTCTAAGCATACACTGATAGTACATATATAACGAGAAAAATAATATCCGTTAAACTTATTCGTTTAACATAGCAAAATCTTTAAAATAATAAAGTATAATTATATAGTCAGGAGCCGTTCAAAAAAAAAAAAAATTTATATAGTCAGGGAGCTCGGGCCCTTGACAATCCCGTACCGCCAGGGGTAGCTAGAAGCTTTAGAAGTAGATCTATGGGTTTGGACACTTGGATTTGGAACTCACATATGTATCATGGAAAAATGATTATTACAAGGTTATAAAATAACGAGAGATCGCATATTCTAATGGAGTGAACTTAATTAGCAGAGTAATATCGGCATTTCTAACTATTCGGGTTTAGGCGTCTGGTTGATTTTACTATCCAAATTTGGTTGTGATGAAAAATTTGCATATACCAACAAAATAAAAAAAAATTCATTATTCGTAGTTAGGCCTAATTCGTCATTTGAAATGTTTTGGTATTTTGTGTCAGATATTGTGAATGATATAATATTTGGACCGGATCTTTGGTATTTGAGTATTTGGGATCATCTACTGCGACCTAATGAGAGTGAATAGAAAAGACGTACGATACCGAATCTTTATTTCAAATTAACCCTAGTGACGTTGGTCCAAAGCAAGGTGTTACGAATAACTTCATGTTCTATGCTGTCTAAATCAGATTGCAATCTAAATACTAGAGG
Organism: Eutrema salsugineum; assembly: GCF_000478725.1. Classification (NCBI taxonomy): domain Eukaryota; kingdom Viridiplantae; phylum Streptophyta; class Magnoliopsida; order Brassicales; family Brassicaceae; genus Eutrema; species Eutrema salsugineum. The sequence goes on from NW_006256885.1 coordinate 3,464,699, forward strand.
TGTTCAGTATGGAGTTTGATTCCCTTTCAGTTCGTGTGTAATGTTCATTAAAAGAGAAATCGCTACCAAACTAATATCATTTCTGGCTATATCAATTTGGATTTTCTCATTAATTTTTAGTTTCTACCCAAATAAAATATTATTATGCTCAATTTTGTTTTAAATTGTATATATAATATCATTTATATATCAATTTAAGTATCCCTACATCTTATTAATCATGTTTATTCGTACATACTTGTAACTGAAAAAGAATACTATAGTTTACGAATAACATAGTATATGATTGTGGACCAAACAACAACATGAGTATGATGAATGGATGATGGAAAATTATCCTATAGTATTTGTTTAGGTCTTCATTTGATCATTTTTTCTTGATTGTGTGTAGTTTGGAAATGTTTGATGAAATATACATGTCCATCAAGTAAAGGAAAGAGATAAAAAGTCCCTTCCAACATAATAGATGTTATAGAACAGAGCTCCGTCAGTAACAAACCACCTAACTTTAAATGCTTCTTGCAAGGTCCTAAGTTAGGAACTAACAAATGATTATGTATATTGAATAGATTCTCTAATCTTAATTTTCACACAATTAATGACTAATTTTTATATACACTTACGTCGTCTCTCGATATGTATGGGTGAATTATATGATTTCATGGCTTTATCGCCAATTTGATTGGATGTTAGGCGGCCTACCTTTCAATTCTCATCAAACATTTCCAATTAATATCATCTCCAAGATAAAGGTGACTGAGCTATATTGGGGAGATCGACTTTATGTAATTCTCTTATTTCAATTTAAGATTTTCTATAAGAAAATTTCCATATACGCAATATCAGTTAGTCAAAGTTTCTCCTGGATTTAAGGAAGCCTAATACCACGAATAAACGAAAATTGATTATGATTTTAAGTTTTTTTTTTTATCAATAAAAACATGCACTAGAATTTAATAAAATACTTAGTACTGTGAAAACCATTTAAATGATCAGTAGAAGGCAAATAGGACCTAGCTCGGTTTGTTACTGGTCATGTATGGGCTGCACCAAATTTGGGTTATTGAAACTTTTGACAAAACGGGCCGAGAGGCATGTTTCAACAAAAAGATTGATGTACAAACAAATAGCCCAGAAAATTATTTCAATTTATTATTTTTTGGTGGTTGAGTTTAATTATATATGTATTTTTTTTTTAATTGAATGTAAAATTAATTCATTATATATGTAACTATAATTATTTCAGTGTAACTATATATAAGCATAGACATGCTCGTCAACTTCAGACACAAGATGGAAAACATTATTTTTAAGTAAACTTAACCATATAAATCATACAGTATATGATTAGAAAAAATGTTAAAAGCATCACAATCAACTTACCCCTGTATCTTTATAATCAAATAATTAGTGTCAAATAATCAACGTTATATACAAACAAGGTGGGAATCACATGAAAAGGGTTAGAAAAAAAAAAACACTAAAGCCAACAAAGGTGGGAAAGGGAATAACAAATAAGAAAGAAGCAGAAGAAGAGAGAATTGATGAGTGAGCCATGTTAAGTTGTTACCCATTCTTAGTATAAAGTTTGAACATCTTGTCCCATCTTTCTTCTTCGTGTCCCTTCCATTTATATACACGTTTTATGTATATATGTATGTGTGTATGTTAGTATGTATCAATATTAGTGGTACAATGATCATCATGATTCCTAAGAACGAATGCTTTTAAACCAAAATAGAAACACACATATGCCCCGTTATCTATGGCTATTGTATATAATCTCATTACTCTGATTATTGGATGTTTTTTGGTTTTTTGTTTTGTCAACATCGATTATTGGATGAATTATATTGACCGTTTCCGTTTGAACTTCGATTCATTAAAAGCGAAGAGAATGGTTTTTGGTCGTATCGAGCAGAATCGAGGATAAGATATTGTATATTTGTAGGATTAGGGTTTGGCGAAGAACGGGGCTGTATGGCATATGGTACATTGAGTTTTAGCGTTAGGTGAGGAATATCGATTCAATTATAATATTTTCACAAATTTATTGCCATTTTTCGTTTACTGATTTCTACTTCAACAATTGTTATATTAAACATGATTTTTTTTGTAGTAAAAAGTAAAATTATGGAATTTAAGTTAAATGATTTATTTTTTAGTATACCTTTCCATTTTCAAAAATATAACAAATGGTATTTTAAAAGGTTTGATGTGGAAAAAAAAAACTTAAAACTCCAATCTTATATAGAGGGAGCTATCTATAACAGACGACAAAAAAAAGGGAGTATATAACAATCCTGCACCCAAATGAAAATTCCGGAAAAAAAATTCATTTTCTGTCTACAAAAATTCCAAGACTTTTTAATGCTATGTTTGGTACCGTTACGAATAAAGGAGGTAAATATGTTGCAAACCTTTTTTATTTTTAAATTTTATTTGTCCACTTGCAGACACAATCATTTCGTGGTAGAATGTACCACCACCATAACCTCAATTATATGAATATTATAAGAACCAAAATAAAAATGCCCATATTATTTTTTCCTGTAAAGTCTCTTTAATTATTGGACATAATAATACAATTCTTTGTAGTTTATTGTATAGAAATTGTCTTAAAAGTCGAAGATGCCAATGATTAAAACCAAAAATTGGCATTGATATTGGGAATTGATTTTGACCAAAGACTTTTCATATAATTAAAGGGGCCGCTGACAAAATTGAAGCCAATTAATTTAGATGAAGTAGTGGAAACTTTTACTTATCTAATAGTTTACTCAATATCAGCGCATAAATTGTTTGTAGACTTCTGATTTCCTCCGATTTCCTTAGACATTTACATGCAATTAACATTTGGTTTTAGATTTGCATGGTAATAAATGGCCATTTTTTGGTTGTTATATGAATTTCATGCATATTCTACAAATATTATTATTATCATATTTATTGTAACAAAACTAAAGATTTTGACCATTTTCTACTATGCTCAACTTCCAGCAGCATCAGATAAATTATTTTGAAGAAAAATAGTACATGAAATATGCTAAAGGATACTAGAAATAAGGGCTGGGTATATATCTACACATAAACATAACTTCGCTCTCATGCAACAACATTATTATAGTTTAACTGTCATAATAGTTGTGTGAATATGGTTGAATATATATCCAGTATAGTTACAGCCAAACAAAATGTTAATATAAACACAACCCTAATCAAAAGAATAGAGAGGAATCAACTTGTAGAACGGATAACTCATTTCTCCAATTCTCTCTAACCCTAACTCTAATACTCTCCCTAAACAAAGAAAAGTTACTCTAGAGACCGGCAAATAAAAACACGGTGAACAGGTTAGGCAAATGCAGCCATCATGTGACCCTTATCTAATGTCCGTGTTGTTATATCTCTCTATCATATAAATCCAATTTTTTTATATATAAAAAAATCTTCAAGAAGAAACTTACTTTATTGTTTTTAAAAATCATGTAGATGATAAATTTGTCAAATACAAAAAGAGAATTTAGAATTCGTTATATTTTATCTGTTTGACAGAAAATAATTGTTATATAAATATTACATTGCAGGTTTATAATTTCAATCTGGAATCTGAAACTAATATATCAAATCGCCTATACGTACATATGCTGGATATACAGGGTAGTTGATTTGATATGAAAGCTATCAACAAATCAGCTGTAAATATTGTTACTTGAAAACGAGATATAAATGTACAATTATGATATAAGAGACTGATCATAAGTCCTCACATGATATGTATTTATGAGGAATGGCGAAAAGATAAGAGAACAAAATTTAAGCAACATTTACTCTCGTATGCAACACAAAAGGGTGGCTCAGCTTTTCCTCTCTTCTCAGTAAAACTTACCACTTTCTCCCTATTTGATTACTCCTCTAAAGATCAAACTAATAATTATGCATGAATCTTTTTGCCATTATAAAAATTAAAAATTTATAAGTACAGTTCACTCATCAAAGGGTTTTATGGAATTTGTTATTTGCTGCGGTTTCGCCGTTTTGGCCTACTGATTATTTGAGCATAGACTGTGTTTGCTGGTTTAATTACATTTGACCATATTGACTTGTCGTAATTATTTTGAATAATATATTGATATAATTGTCTACTGTTAAATGCCTAAAATATGAATCCCTAAATGAAGATAAAACTATAGCATAATCTAATAATTAACTACGTTAACAGGGTTTTGAGACATTAAACATCTATCAAGTTGTGCTTATGTTTTGAAACATACTCGTTTCTGCAAACAACGATTTTTATTTCTTTGTCATCTCTATGAACGACCTAAACACCTGAAACTTCTCTCATTTCGGTCTACAATTTAACTTCCGGTCTTCCCCATCCATCAATCGGTTCTAACTTATATTATAATAACACAACTAAATGCTAAGGCTAGGACTGGTAAAAATATTAGTACCGAAGGTGAGAAACATAGTCACGAGTGAGAGAAAGAGAGAGAGATATAAATATAAAGGGGCAATAAATGATTCTGAGGGAATATTTATTAAGAGAGTTCTCTGGTTTGGCTTTGGCCTTTGGGGGTCAGTCAGACCCAAACAAACACAACACATAAAACAAAAGTAAATTCCTGTCCAAAGCCTTAAAAGATAGAGTAAAGGCATAATTCTTTTTGCCCGTTTCCTTATTCATTGCCTTTTGGCAGTCCCCTTGATAGCGAGACTTTTCTCACCTCTTTTAATTTTATTACAGCAATATAACCAACACCAACAAAAGTTAAAACAAAAGAAAAGTTAAGTTCTTAATTTCCAATATGGAGTTTATATCAACCATACATATATCAACAACAAACAAAAAGATGCAAGGATTAGCTCAGAAGGGATAGACAAGGTAGGAGAAGATGACTAGGATGAATTAAGGGTAGATATACATACATATTCTACACCAAGAAGAGATAGTAGAGAATTTGTAAAACGATAGAAGATGGAGACACTTAGAAAGGGATGGGGTCTTACAAGGTCAAGAAAAGGCCTTACAAGGTCAAGAAAAAAGAAGAAAGGAATGAAACAATTGAGTTTAGGAAAAGAAAAAAAAAATTTAAGGAAACAATATGCTCAGGTAGGGATAACACCGGATTATCAATGAAATTGGATTTCCAAAGAGAAACATAATGTGTCAGCACAAAGAACCCAATAATCTTTATGCGTCATGATGGTTATGGTTTTGTTGTTGCCTGCAGAGACCAAAATATAAAAAAAGAAACTGATTACTCTTCACGATTATAAGTGTATATTATGTGATTCCAAATATTGGATATTGTTTTTGAATTTTTGAGTCTTATACTATATTAGCTTCAAAACTCCAGACCATACGTGTACATAAGAGAGCTAGATTGTGCACAACTAACTACATGTATCACTCTATATACACATGTTTATATATCACTCTGTAGCATGTGTTAAGCTGCGCATATTCATACTTGTGATAAACATATGTGCCAAGAATGACGATGACTAAGAACCCTCCTCTTCGTAAATCGAAAGAAGCGAAAGTGTGTGGATAAATATATATGCGATATGCATGTATACATAACTAATGACTATGTATAGACACCTCTACACTATATTATGTATTATATAATTCAGTACTTATAGATATCCTTATTAATCTTTTTTACATCATTAAGATATCAACAATGAACAAACATGACTTCGAACTGAGGAAACCCTGACTCTTCACATTACATATACAATATCATCATCACACATAGATATATGTATGTATTTTATTTACCTTGAAGAAATTCATGCCTCGTTTTTGTCATCCATGAGAGCTCTTCTCCCTGTTCCATTTCAGAGAGAGAGAGAGAGAGCGAGAGAGAGAGAGAGTTTTGAGAAACGGTGGGATGATGATTGATGAAGAAAGTGTCGCGGATGAGTGATATTAAAGCGATGTTTATATAAAAAAACAGATAACAAACCTAATTTGCACACAAAAAGAAGAAGATAATAACCTTCATGGGCCGGGCCCAATTCTGACCTTTGCGAGGGATCGTGGCGTTGTCTTTGCTTGAAACGAGCTATTTAGGTGAACTTGATGACGTCATCGTTGCGATATTCATAGACCAACCTGCCCGAACACCTGACCGTTCTGCCCGGAGGTGGTCCTTTCCTCTGAGTTAGTAGTTTCTTTGGTCCTAATAAGCGAAACAAAAGTCAACAGGTCACATTTTACTTTTCTCTTTCTTAAATTGTCAACAGTTTCTACTTTTCTTTTATAATTGGTTTTCTCATGTTAAATGTATTCTTAAAGTAAAGAGAACTTACAGTATATTCTAATTTACGTGATTTAATCGTAATTTTTTTATACATTCTAGTTGGACTAGGCTTCATAGCTATATAATTATTCACTAATTGGTGAAGAGACTGAGTTTGAGGAAATTAAGAGAATCTTGGTAAATGGAATTCCTCAATCCTAGAGAAAAACACTAACTTTCAAAATTCAAAATAAATCATGTTCACATACGATAGTTATTCTCCAGAAAAGATGATATATAATGTATTTTTGTTTCTATTTATCAACTTTGTGCATTTTTTAAAACCAAATGTATAACTTTTTAAAGAGGTTTCTTTTTCTATAATGTGTTTTTTTTTTTAGTTAGGAGATTTTTACTATATTCAAAAAGATTATCCATCTACTGAATAATGAAGTAAGCTAAGGAAAGATCGAACTCGTAAAAGAGTCATTTCAAATTAAGTAATTAAAAATCTGAGATTTGTGGGGAATAGAAACTTTGTGGGCGTGCGGGAGAATCACAGTCTCCTAAGACATAAGATGGTCAAAGTAATGCAATAAATAGTAATATCAAATACATTGCTTATAAGTTATAAATTTATAACTATTACTATCATTATTATATCAATATTGATGACGCCAAAAAGAATCCCTTGACCTGCGTTCCTAAATTAATCAATATATCGTTTAATGTGTGAATGTGATTATTAGTTTATACTTTATAGTTTATATACCGTATTAGTGGTTTATGGTCTTCACTCCTAAATAAAAGAATTTGGTGTCTTTTTTAAAAAAATGCATTTTTGGTAAATACAAAACCAGGACAAGGCTCTTTATTTCTCAAAAGGGATGGTCCCCTAAATTTATGACGAGTAAGAATGAGAGTAATGATTTTTGTTTCATTTATTTTTTTGCCCATATCAACCCGTCCGTTCCTCTCTTTGTAGTTTGTACTATGTTTCAGTTCAGAGAATTTTGATTACTTGCCCTCAACATTCTCACCAATTCTAGTTTTGGTCCCATAACTTATCAATATCTAGTTGAACTGGTAGAGAAAAACTGTGATGTAACATGTAAAAAGTGAGGAAACATAAAAAATTTATAGCAATTTCCAAGAATTGCTCTGAATATTCATTATGTGAAGTTAAATATTTATTTTACAGAGGGATACGATATTTTTCAGTTTTTGTTATGGAATGGAAACATATAAACAATCACAATATCAGTGAGTCTACGGAAGAAGATACTAGGATTTAGTTGTCATTTAGTTAGCCCATTATCAGCCCATCGTAAAGTAACGAATGCTATCGAAATTTTCTTGTTTTTTTTTCAAGTAGATCGATTTTTCAAACACTGAGCAAATTTCTGGGGTGATTTTCCTTCTCGAAATTTGACATCTCTACAGCCACCAGCATCTCTTCCACATCTCTACAGCAATGCTTTACCGTTCAGTTTCAATGCCTACATTCTGGAATATCTAATAAATTATTTAGTCAATATCATATTTCTACATTTCATAATAACCAATATCAACTTACCTTCTTAATCAACTGCTTATGTAAAAGCAACATGCCCAAATTTACTAAACAGTCATTTTCATGTGAAGTAAATCTAGCATCGACAATTTTACCAGTTTTTTATAAGAATTTTTCTCTGCATTTTAATTATCGAACAACAAAAATTATATCCGAAAAAACAAAATAAAAGTTATATATACTTATACATCGATCAGATCACATAATCTCTCCACCGCTTTTTCTTTTGGAGCACTATTTCATTAAGAAGATATTAGTGGGAGTTAGATTTTTAAAGATTTAACGGAAAAAGACTCTCCTCTACAAAGAACCACGACATATTTATTAAGGATGAAAGATGACCGACCATGTGTTCTTGCTCTCTTAACGAGGCAATCTGCACGAATATTTTTACAACGAGTGATATAATTAACTAATAGTATTAAAAAAAGGGAAAAGGTCTTAAGATTTTTAAAATTTCGTTAGCTCCACTGCAAACATATATATGCCACTCTTGACAGATTAGCCAACATCGTTATAATCTCGATTGGTGCTATCCGAGGCCAATCTGATCACTGGTCAAAGGGATCGATGATATTAGGCATTTCATGTCCCAAAGAAGAGATTCGAGTTAGAGATTCAAGTTCTGTATGAAAGGGTGACAAACATTACGTGATCCTTTCAGATCTAGTGGATAAATCTGTCCTCCTCCACTCCACTACGACCCATCCGTGTCCGCATGATAACATATTCAAAAAAAAAAAAATATATATATATATATATCATAGCAAAACATGCACAACTAAGTTTATATATATATTGAACGTTTTTTTTAGCTGTTTTACGTTGGATTTCTTCTATGCGTCTACTATTTAAACATCAATGCGTCTAGAAGCTTTTTAGCATGAGATGGTTTCTGAATCAACTAAACACATAAGTCATATATAATACGAAGATGAAAAGGTTTTGGTGATCATGTCTAATAATTTCAAAAATACCCTAAGGCATATATATGCTTAACAATAGCTCTTAAAGTTTTGATTGTTCTAGGAAGAAAGGGTTAGGTACTAGTGTTAGTGCTTGTCTTCAATTGTTAGATAACGACGCCAACAGTGTCGTTCTTGACTAACTCGAATGGAAATGTCATTTATCACAAAATATTGACACCGATTAGTTATTCATGGTATATATAAATAATTCTGGATATATTTTGGGGTAAATATTTTGGATCTTTTCTATAACATATCCACATCATATGCATTATGAGCAGAAAGCTGAGAGTTCACTAAATCATGAGGCTAAGCCTTTAGGAAGTTGTAAGATGTGGAATCTCATTATTGACTTTGGTTCTTCGTTAGTGAGTTAGTGCCAGTCACATGATAATAAGTGGAGCTAAACACTTGGCACATCACGGCCATCTCAAACCTTACTAAAATTCGAAAAAACATTAGTATGCGAACAAATACGAAGTTTCTTTTTTTTTTTCTAACCATCAAAATAAAATATGTAGATCTTAAGGGCTTTTTAGTTGCAACTAGTGAGTGACGTCTAATAGATACCTATTCACTTGAATTTTTTATCAGATCTAAACTTTATTTTATCTAATTTCTCACAGTATGAATTTGAAAACAACAGAGTACTACTACTGTTTTTTCATTTATGTAACAATTAAGGAACATTTTTAAATGTCAATATTACTTTTTGTGATGTTTAAAATATGATCGAACTTGGCAATAATTAATTTAATTTGTAGTTAAACTAAAAAAAAAATTCTCGATGAACTTCAATTATGTCTACTTGTTATACCACAAGATTGAAACTATAATGAGTTATCAAACGAATTGTTCACAACTCAGAAGTGCAAATTCAGCCTCCATTCATTACAATTTTGACATAAAATAAAATAGGAATTGTAAAAACTTATCCTTAGCATTTGTGGTCACATACTCTACTTTCCACAATCAACCAACATTCCCAATAAATCACCATATGTACTATTTATATACAATCCCGAGTCCAGGCTAGACAAAGGCAAAACCAAGAAAACAAAAACCTGATATGGATTTGACTCCTGCGAGAAAAAGACCAAATTATCTGCTAATCATCTCATTATCATTGTTATCATTATGTCATCAAGATTATAACATTGAAGCACAAAATTCAGACAAAGTAGTAAATCTTCCGGAACAACCAGTGAATCCAGAGATATCTCATTTCTCAGGTTATGTAAGCGTGAATCAAGAAAATACACGATCACTCTTCTTCTGGTTCTTTGAAGCCTTGTCTGAAGCTCCTTCAATAAGACCTCTAGTTATCTGGCTCAATGGAGGTAATAGGTCGTACACTTATATATTAATTAGTATTCGAATTTTATATTAATTTTCTTTTTGTTTATGAGTCTGTCGCGCAGGTCCTGGATGTTCTTCTATTGGATATGGAGCAGCATCTGAATTAGGACCTTTTCGTATTGTTGAAAATGGGACAAGCCTTAGATTCAATCAATACTCTTGGGTCCAAGGTTTTTATTTTTTTAATCATTTTTCTTTTATTTCTAACTACTGTATGTCTAATTATGGTTCTAATTAAACCAATCATTAAGATACTTTTTATAATTAAAATAATCACGAAATGATTGTTGATATAATTGCAGAAGCAAATATGTTGTTTTTAGAATCACCGGTTGGAGTAGGATTTTCGTACACCAACTCATCTTCCGATTTGGATAACCTCAACGACGGTTTCGTTGGTAAGTAAGTGGACAAGAAGATGGCATGGTCAACTCTTAAAATAAAGTTTTTATTATTTAAACTAGTAGAAAAAAAAATTCTCGTTAAAAGTCCAAACAAAGTGGAATGATGAAACTTAATTTTAAGAAATAACTGTGATAATTTTCTGCAACAGCGGAAGATGCATACAACTTCCTGGTTTCTTGGTTTGCAAGGTATCCCCAATATAAGTCTCGTGATTTCTTCATTGCTGGTGAAAGCTATGCCGGTGAGCTTAATTAATTACTCTCATGTTTATGTTTTTCTCGAGTTGTCGATTTCGCTATATAAATATAAATATATATATATATATATATCTGGATTTAGAACATCAACCAATCAAGCAGAAAAGGATTTTGGATTAAACAAGTACAAAACTGAATAATGGAACTAAAATGGATTTTATTTAATTATTATAAGGAAACTGTATAGAATATGAATGGTATGGGTTTACACTTTACAGGTCACTACGCACCTCAGCTAGCCGAGCTTATATACGATCGAAACAAAGTTAAACCAAAGGACTCCATCATTAATCTCAAAGGCTTCATCGTACGTATTATTATTTATTATATTAGACAATAGTCACCAATCACCATATATTCGCGATTGCGACTATTAATTATGAGCACGAGGAAAGTGTAACGTTAAACCAATACATGCTACCGATTCTTTTTTTTTTTTTTAAGGTTATATTTATCAACATAGATTGATTAATATATTAGACCCGTTTGGTAATCCGTAGCATATATAATAGAAGTTTCACCGCCATTTTTGAAAATTCGCATATTCGTACGTTGTGTATTAAACAAAGCTATTATAAAATTTTAACCTCTTTATTATGTCAACTTAGGTAGGAAATCCATTGACGGACGACGAGTACGATAACAAAGGGATTCTAGAATACGCATGGAGCCACGCAGTGATCTCCGACAGTCTCTACGACACTGCAAAACGTAACTGCGACTTCAAGTCTTCGAAATGGTCGGAGCCATGCAACGTCGCCATGAACACAATGTTCGAAAAATACAAAGAGATCGATATTTATAACATTTATGCTCCCAAGTGCACTACCAATAGCTCATCATCAGGAGCTTCCTTCTTAGGTGCAGGAGATTTTAAGCCTCCAGCGATCAAAGACTGGTTCAAGAGAGTGAGATGGTTTGAAGGTTACGATCCTTGTTACTCTGATTACGCTGAAAAATATTTCAACAGAGTCGATGTTCGATCGTCTCTTCATGCCACTACCCGAGCTGTATCAAGGTGGAAGGTTTGCAAGTAAGTATTATATACAATAGGTCTGAATTTCCAAATTATTATGTATATTAAACAAGGTTGATATGTTAAATTTTAGTCATACTCTTTTTATTTATATTATTATTACTGTGATTACAGTGCTTCGATATTGCAAACGTACAAATTCACGGTCTCCTCAATGTTGCCTACCTATAGTAAGCTCATCAAAGCTGGTCTCAAGATATGGGTTTATAGGTACTCGACATACACTATATCTATATAGTTGGTGTTTTAATTCAGTGTTTTTTTCACTGTTAATTCAGTGTTTCTTTTTTGTCCCAGCTGATCTACTCTTTTAATTATTAAGAAAATGGATAGATGAACCCAAGAAATCCTCGTTCAAACATAATAATATGCACGAGATTCTTGAAGAAACACCATTAACATAAAACATACGTACAGTATTAGTTTAATTTATGGTGTACTTTTAAATAACTCACTTTTTCTTTTATTTTTCTACAAATTTCACAAATTTTGACAAATTTCAAAAATACTACTAAATAGTTTAAGAGTTGTTCTTAGGCATTCAAAATGAGTTCTAATCATTCGTAGGAAATAATTTTTTTTCCACAACCCTTCTTAAAATAATTGTGATATTTTAGAAAATCAAATATATATATATATGTGTATATATATATATATATAAATAACACGAGACTCATGAAGTAAACCCACCGTTAATTATACACCAAACTATCGTACGTACGTCTCTTTGGATTACATCTCTATAGAAATATTTTCTGCTCACTTTTTTTTGGCTGGAATTAAAGCTTGAAAATGGATAGATTATGTAATATTTGTAAGTGTGTAACAGTGGAGACGCCGACGGGAGAGTGCCGGTGATCGGAAGTCGGTACTGTGTTGAAGCTTTAGGCCTTTCCGTCAAATCTGAGTGGCGATCTTGGTTCCACAATCATCAGGTTACAGTTCATTATGAAAATGATTGTTTACAGTCGATTTATTTTTTTTGATAAAAAGTTACCGTTGATTTATACTCAGCTGTTTTTTGGTCAATTAAAAGTCAATACATGATTTTTTAGCCAAACTAGTGTTTAGTTAAAAATTACAATTTTCTCTATCTTTTTTTGTTAGCCTAAATCATCATCGTAGATTCTACATTTGTTTTTAGGTATTTTTTGTCCAATTTTCTGTTTGTAATTTGTTGTTTCTTTAGGTGGGAGGGAGGATAACGGAGTACGACGGAGGGTTAACGTTTGTAACGGTGAGAGGAGCTGGACATTTGGTTCCTCTCAATAAACCTGAAGAAGCCCTCGCGCTTTTCCGTTCCTTTATCAACGGTCAAGAACTTCCGTCACGCCCTTAGATATCATCATATTCATATCATATACTCCTGTTTTGTTACAGATTATAAAATAAAGCATGCATAACTAATCATTCCAAACACAGATTAACATGCTACTGTTCTATGTCCACTATCCAACCATCTTATAATTAATAAATAATAATATATTGGATAACAAGAATCACATGAATGTACGAACGTGGTGTGAAAAAAATAAATACACATCTACTATTGATCACACTTTTTTTTTTTTGAACAACTACAATTGGTCACACACACTAGATTGTTTCTTTATCCTGTGAGTACATAATATAACTTGTTTTAGTGAAATTCACTTGATAATATCGACTCTATATCGTTATTATCTATTATCAATGCTGATAGAATTGGTCCCGTAAAAACTCATCGACTCTGTTTTCTCCTAACCCTCCTATAATTCAGGTTTACTAACGGTGCAATGAAAATTAACCAAAGATAACCATCCATAAATTAGTTTTATCGATATTTATTGTACTGGCGAAATTGACGATGATTTCTACCAAGTACCAACTGAATTATTTATCTTTTGATATATTTCTTATCACTTGTAATTTATATACAGTCTTTTTTACGGCTATTTACCAATTTTGTATCACTTAGCACGACGATTACAAAATAACTAAATAAGTGATCTTTCTGAAAATTGGAAACTATATGGGGCGATTTTGGAAATGATAGATAGCAAAAAGGTCCAATTAAAAATAAGTATTCTTATCCAAAACCCAAATTCCCTGCTCTTCCGCTAAAACCTTCTTCTCCTCCTTCTCCTCCTTCTCCTCCTTCTCCTGATTCGTGCTTTCTTCAATGGAGTCACTCCTGCACACATCTTCGTCTCTGGTGTCTCTCAGACCCAGAATAGACGGTCGAGATTCGTTCATAAACCCGTCGCGCGTGTGTCTGAGTCTTAGTCTCGGCCGCAGAGGATCTAAATCTCTTCCTTTGGTCGCGGCGGCGAAGAAGAAGAAAAGCAAGAAAGATGACAACCATAGCTTTTCAGCTAGGCCAGACGAAGCCACTGGTCCTTTTCCTGAATCAATTCTTCTTAAAGAGGTTAGAGTTTCTTAATCTCTTATCTCTGTAGCTGGTTTCGATTTTTGTGGAATTTTAGTTGTATTTTCCCAGCACAGTCTAAGTATGTAGAAATCTAAGAACATATGCTGTTTTGTATTGTAGTGCTCTCTAAATTGTTCTCTGGTTCTGAGTTAATTATCATTGTTAACCTCCATTTCGGATCCATCATTGATGCTAAAGTTATGTACTTTTTTTTTTTATTGGGTTTGCAGAAGAAAATCGATGAAGAAGGTGATTTACTTCCCGATTTTGCTGATGCTGAAGAAAGTAAGTGACTGATAATGTGTTAAACTATCTGCGTTTGGTTTCGGTTTTTTTCAAAATGATTTGGTCGTGAGAATTGTTTGTTTCTTATCATTTGCACAGAGGAGCTATATGAGTTTCTGGATCTTCAGCTCCAGAGCGACTTGAATGAGGAAAGGAGTAAGTTCATCTTCTTTAAACCGTTTTAGTGTACTTTTAATGTGCTTACACGTTATCTGGAAGCCAGTTTCTCTGATTCTCATTAGCTCGCAATTACCCTTGTTCCTGCTCCCGTCTAAATATATGATGATTTATGTAAAATCTCAACTTTATGATGAAGAAAGGGTGTTAATGGAAGATATAGGATATGGCACTTTTAACCTTAGGAGTGTTTTTTGGAAATATGCAAAATGTTTTCGTTAGATGGCCGAGAGGGTACCTTAGAATATGATCAAACACTGATACTTTACTATTTTATGGATTCTGAGATCGTTCGATATCATTACTTCATTTGATGATGTATAACCTGTGTTTATGCAGTGAGGCACTATGAGGTGGTTTACTTGATTCATGAGAAACATGCTGAGGAAGTCGAAAGCATCAATGAGAAAGTGCAAGGTTAAATTTTTTTTCCCCTTCTCAATCTCCTTTGTTCGTATATGCACCCACCAGATGTCATGTAGGACTCGGGAATAAAAATTTGTATCCAATCTATATCGGTTCCTTTAGTTATAGCGGTGATTGTGTTTGTTGATGTTCAGAATTCTTGAAGGAGAAGAAGGGGAAAGTCTGGAGGTTTAGTGACTGGGGAATGCGTAGACTGGCATATAAAATACAGAAAGCAGAGAATGCACATTATATACTGATGAACTTTGAGATAGAAGCGAAGTACTTGAACGAATTCAAGGGATTGTTAGATAGTGATGAAAGGGTGATTAGGCATCTTGTGATGAAACGTGATGAGGCCATTACAGAAGATTGCCCTCCTCCACCCGAGTTTCACTCTGTTCGGGCAAGTATGAACGACGATGACTTTGATGATGATGATGAAGATGATGAGGAAGAGGAAGATGGTGATAATGTAGAGTACGAAGTAGATGATGATGGTAATGTCGTTATGGTGTTGTATGAAGATGAAGAAGACGAAGGAGAAGAAGATGGGGGTGATGAACTGGAACAAGGACAGGATCAGTCAAATAACGCTAGAAGAGAAAACCGGAGAACAGTTAACGTTGGAGGTTAGAGCTGTTTGTAGATTTTTGGGTCATGATTTGGATATTACGGTCACATTGTTTATTTTATTGATAATAGCATCGTTAAACTACAAAAACAAGGAAAGATAAAGAAACTTGACTTGTTTGAAGCTGTCTCAGGGAACATAAAGAAACAACGATCCATAATGTCTCAAAAGCAACATTACCACTAAATTAGAAACTACATGAAACCCCACCAAATGATTCAAATACTGTGAAATTTGAATCCAGTTCCGATTTCTTTCTTGGATTGAGATCAGTTTGAAGTTAAAAAACTACCGTTTAGAAGGCCTATCGTCATCAGCGGTAACAGCTCCTTGCTCATTCTGGTCCTTTGCAACCCTCTTCCTCTTGGGCAGAGGCTCAGATTTGCCAGCAGACAAGCTACAGTCCTCTTCAACATCGTCTTCGTCATCCTCTTCATCGATGTCTTCTTCCACACCATCCTCCTCCGGGTTAAAATCACTTGCGTCCTCCTCGTCTTCACCCTCACCAACCGGCTTAACTAGATACTCTGTCCCAAGATCCTCCTGCACGGTTTGAATATAATATGATCAACCAAAACATGCTCAATGATTTGCAGTTAAACTTTAATTTGGGGGAAACCAAACAGAGCAAATGGTTACTTCCAATAATTTTGGAATTTTCTCATGTGAAAACTCTGAAATGACAGAAATTAGCACCCAAAAGATTTTTTTTTTTTATTGTTCCTTTGAAAAAGAAAAAAAAAACAGATAGCACTACTTTAGGTTTTACTTGAACTTCATCATTAAAGGGAAACCTTTTGCAGATTTTAGAAGAACGACTAAACCATGACCAAAGTTATATTTCGAATTCAAAATATATTCAAAGCTTTTTTTCTTTTCGTTTTCTATAATCCATTTACCCATAGAACAAAAGATAGACTAAAAGGATAAACCCTACTCTGCCCTTAACACATAATTTTTCCAGGATTTCAGAATTGTTGTTTATTGGAATCAGATCTAATCTGTCTTCGGCGAAAATCGAGACTAATACGAAGATTAAGAGTGTATTGAGACCTAAGGCTAAGCAGAAAACACTAGATCTATACTCTGCTCTCAAGGATTATACCTCAAATCAAATATCTAGAGTAGCATATTTTCCGGACATAAAAAATATCTCTACTAGAAAATAAAACCCAAGTGATTCTACCTCTTCTTCATCGTCGTCATCGTCTTCTTCATCGTCATCATCATCATCGTCATCGTCTTCTTCTCCACCGTCGAATTCTTCATCGTCGTCTCCGGTAACTTCTTCTCCACCTTCGTTTGTTTCTTTCACTTCACTGTCGTCGTCGTCATCGCTCAGAACCTGAACATTAGTTTCCTCCTTGGTTTTCTTATCATCTTCTACAGGCGCCATCTTACTTTCAAAGAGAATTACGTTTCCAGAATATTTTCTTAGAGAGAAGAAAGGCCGCGAGAGAGAAAGAGAGAGCAGAAGGTTCGAACCAGCTTTAGCAGTAGAACCCAATAAACTCAATCTCAGCCGTTCAATCTGAACTATTACTAGGATTGATGAGATGGCACCACATCGAACGGTTCGTAGCGAAAGTAAGGTGGTTTTGATGAAGATGGTAAATAATCATAATTACGATATCATTTTCTCCAAGAGAGGTACACGTGCAATATGTGCGAGTAGTAGACGTTCAATTTGTTTGGGCCGTAAACTGGGGTAAACTTATAATAGGCCGGATATGAGGCCCAATACGGTTCATTTTCTGCGAGGAATAATTCCTAGTTTAGAAATACGCATTGCCATCTATATAATAAATCAAAGATTCTTCTTATTGATATTAAGGGAAAGTAAATATTTTATTCATAAGTTAAAAAGAAAAACAAATCTTATTCATTTTGCAATAATTGCAAAAACAAGACTAAATCAATAATTTCCATACAAATATCGGATAATGTCAGCACTCATACCGGCGATATCATGGACGGCTTTGATACGATCGGTCAACGGCGAAGTTTCGGGAAATTGCCCCTCGCAATAATCAGGCATCGACACAACACTTTTCATTTCAGACATTGCCTGAGAGAACCTCTTAAGTTTCAAATCAGCTAACTCTGCCGGTAAAAACTTATGAACCGCCGTGTCATAGGCCTTGATGCAAGTATCATACCTCGTAGAGTCTTGACGGTTTTTTATGTTTTTACGGACCGAGATTAGATATTTTAACATCTGCCTCATTTTCTTTGATGTAGCATCCACAGAGATCAATGCAAGTCCTTTATATGAACAACAAACAAAAATAAATAAACGATCCCTAATATACAAAAAGATATATATATACATACAAGGGAATAGTACAAAATGACAAATTACTTTCATAATTTCACACAAGTATAAATTATTTTCGTTTTTTTTCACGAATTGTTAATCAAGTCTTATTTTTGGTTAATCTTTAAAATAGTTGACAGGCGAATAAAACTAGATAATGATAATATTTAGTATCTTACCATGGCCGTTTGCGTTCTTGCTTCTAGGATCATGATTGAGAGTCGTGATGCATAGACTTGGATAAATGTTTAGTTTACATAGTTCTCGTACAGAGTTTGGTCCCGGAGTAGGCTGATTTGGTTGAGACAAGGCTATTTGGATTTTGATACACACGGAAACAATAGATAATAATTTCATGATATTATTCATTTTTATTGTTTGATATGGGACTATATATTTTCGTGGCGACTGGTTTTTCATTTTGACGGAGGATTTTTATAGGCTCAAAAGTTCTTTAGTCTTCACTTTTCAGATTGCATACAAATATTGATATGAAAATAACGTTAGGCAGAGTTATTAGTATGCTTTTAAAAATTTCATTCTTTTGATTGTCCGTTTCTAAAATTACAAGAGATGTATTCGTTGTCCCACATACTTAAACTGAACAAATCACAGAAGATTTTTCTTAAAGTCACCAGTTTATGTTTAGTTAAAGAGATTTATATATCAGCTTGTATTTTTTATTGTTCTTCTGTTTTTTACATAACTTATAATTCGAGTCCTGTTATATATTAGTCGGTAAGCCGCATTGTTTTTTTTTTAGTTAAGAAAAAAGAAACTTAATGTTTAAGGGAAAATAACGTGTCATACTTATCAACAATGATCATGTGTGACGTGAATATCTTTAACCATTTAATGTTTTGTTAAATCTCATCAATATTTTGGAGATATATTTAACGAAAATTCAGTTGAAACCCTATGAATGGAGAAATGGATACTGGATTCAATCAAAAAAAGAAAAGCAAAGAGACAGCGGCGCACGAGGAGAAGCTTCCACGGGAATTGATTGAAGAGATACTCTCTCGTGTTCCACCTAAATCTCTCGTTCGCTTCAGAACCGTATCAAAACCATGGAACGCTCTCTTCGACGACAAGACGTTCATCAACAACCACCAGTCGACGTTTCGATTCATCTTGAAGACCAAATCCAAGATTTATTCGGTAAGCATCGATCCCAAGATAATGGTGCGTGAGTTGACCTTGAATATTCCCGGTTTAGAATATCAGATACCTAAGGATTTGGTTGAATGCGGTGAGTTCTTGCTATGTAGCATGGACAAAGCCAAAGGAGCCGCGGTTTGGAACCCGTGGTTGAATCAGACTAGCTGGATCAAGACCGATGCTAGCCACCCTAGAATTCAATTAGATGGCATAGGTTATGATAGTAATAAGAGAGTTGAAGAACGTTTTTACAAGACCCTTTGGTATAACCAGGACGAAGTAGACGACCCTAACGTCTGGAGAGTCTATGACTTTGCCTCGGATGCTTGGAAAAACATCCACTCTAGATCTCAAGGTCGTGATCAGGGGAAAAAAGGCCCTATGTCACATTCCCCAAGTGGTGTATCGTTGAATGGAACTTTGTTTCGGATTGTTTTTTATGAAAACGTTGATGATCCCTTGTACTACCTAATGAAGTTCGATTTTTTGAGGGAAGGGTTCTTCAGATTCTGTGATCTACCATGTGGGAGGAACCATCTCCGCGATGCTCTTGTCCTTAGGGTGTTTAAGGGAGATGGGTTTTCGTTGTTAAAGCAGTGCTACGAGACAAAGAAGATTGAGGTTTGGGTGACCAAAGACAAGGTTAACGTTACGAATGGTGATGATGTGGTTTGGATGAAGTTTATGACTGTGTCTGTTCCTGAGGTTCCAGGTTTAGTTCAGAACAAGACTTACACTGACCCAAGTTACTTCATTGACGATAAAAGGCTTGTCGTGTGCTTTTGCGATGAAAATCGCAAGGCTTGGATCTATGTTTTGGGGGAAAACAAGCTGATCAGCAAAGTCCAAATAGATTCTGCGCTCTGTCATCGTCCTTTGCAGCATTGCACTTATTTTCCAAGTTTGGTTCCGGTTCCTCGAGGTCAAAGAGAAGATGCAGAATTACAAGTTTGATTTTAATACATATGTCTTCTTGTTTGGTTGTTGAGAAAGCTAAAACTTGATTTGGATTTTGCTTTTTGGTTTTTCTATATTCAAAAAATCATCTTCTTTGTTGCAACTGGAGTCTTTGCTCATTTTCTTTTTTGTTTTACTTTTTTGCAAAAAAAAAAAAAAAAAAAATTATCTCTTCCAAAGAATTTGTTAGCATTTACCTTGTTGTTGGATTTTAGTAAGCTTCTGCGACTGCTATAATGGTTTAGATTTTTTTCATAATCTAAAAAAGTTATCTGTTTCCGTTAATTGAAATCTTATTTATTTTTTATTGAATACCTTATTCATTTTCCGTTTAAATTTTTGCAACATTCGCAGCAACAAAAAAAAAACGAATATAGGAAAGACAAAAAAAAAGTTATAATCTAGTTGACAAAAAAAGTTTTGATGATGTCAGCAGTCATATCGGCGATATCATGGACGGCTTTGTTACGTCCGGTCAACGCAAACGGACATTTTCCGGCGAACTGGTCTTGACAAATACCCGGTGCCGATACAACGTCTTTCATGTTAGACATCGCTTGTGAATAATTCTTAGCCTTTAGATCAGCCAACGTCGCCGGTAAAAACCTACGAATCGCCGCGCCGTACTCCTCAATGCATGTTCCGTACATCTCCCAATCTTCACGGCGTCTGATGGTCTTAATAACGGAGATGAGATATTCTTGCGTCTCGTTCACTTTCTTTGTCGTCGCATCGATTGAGATCGACGCAAGCTCTTTTTTTATTATGAAAAAATCAATCAAAATTTAAATAAAAAAGTATATGCTATTTGTTAGCTACATGACTTTGCAATATATGTGAGAGCCAATAGTAGCTGATGACAGAGTTTATGTGAATTATATCAAATATCATAATGATTTCGTCATTTGTTCTTTCAATATATATATATGAATCAGTAATTGTTCTTTCAAAACAGAATTATATGTTAACTTATACCTTGGGGATTTGATGAGGTTTTGCTTCTAGGATCAAGATTGAGCGTAGAGACGCATAGGCTTTGATAACGGTTTCTTTTGCAGAGTTGCTGTATAACATCATTAGGTCCCCCAGGGGGTATAATTGGTTGAGACAAGGCTGTTTGGATTTCAACAAACATGACAAAAATAGCGATTACTTTCATGAAATTATCCATTTTTTGTTTTTTTTTATTTTGATTTTCAATCTAAGTTGGCATTTTATAGAGTCGTAAGTTATGTAGGTTGTTGACCAAATTAATGGATTTCTTTAGTTCTGAGACAGCATACCATATACATAGTATGAAAATAAATAAAAAGATCAACAGAATTATTGATTATTGTGATTAAGTTTCGAAATAAACAAGAATATACTATCCATTAACCTCTTTCGATCAAAGACCATCATATTTATAAGGCACCTTTTTTCGCTGACTAAACGAAAAGAGCACAAACATTTTTCGTATAGTAGCATTTATTATCTTTCTTACTGTAATTGAATGTGTTTGACTAGTAAATCATATGATTATGGAATATATAATTTGGTCAGATTTGATACATGTTCTTACACATATGACCAGAGCAATCATAAACTGATAACTTTATTTATTATTTATTTTGACTGTTCTCTCCGCATCTAGAGGATACAGATAACTACAGACTGACACGTCGTGAATGTGCATTAAAAAGGTTAGACGCATCGTAGCCAAAAAACAAAAACAAAAACGTTTGAGCATGAAATTATATAACTACTTACACGACTCACAATCATATACATATATATATATACACACTACATCTTATCTTCATATATATTAGTACTAATAGATACTTAATTTGAATAGAGAAGATGAAAATGATAAAGACGATGATGATGATGATGGTGATGATGGCCATGATGGGAATTGCGATGGGAAATATAATCGATAAGACATGCAAACAGACACCTGACTACACTCTCTGTGTCTCTCTCCTCCGCTCCGATCCACGTAGCTCCTCCGCCGACACCGCCGGTCTCGCTCTCATCCTCATTGACAAAATCAAGGTCTCTCTCTCTCTTTCTTTCTCTGACCATAATCTCAGTTCGAATATTAGACAAAAATATTTGAAGAATGGGGTATACTTTTGTAACAATTTAAAGTTATTTGTCCAAAAAAGATTAAGCTTTCGAGGTTAAAATGTAAATACGTCATTTTTTTTGTTCATAGTAGGCGCTTGGGACTGAAACTCTCGGGCAGATCAACGTGGCATACAAAACCAAACCGATGCTGAAACAGCCGTTGGATGAATGTAATCAGAGATACAAGATCATCGTAGACGTCGACGTCCACACAGCCATTATAGCTCTCAAAGGAGACCCTAAGTTCGCCGAGGATGCAATTGTCGACGCCGGCGTTGAAGCCTCCGTCTGCGAAAGTGGGTTTGCTAAAGGCCAGTCCCCGTTAACCGGCTTGATCCAGAAAATGGAAAAGATGTGTGATGTAACCAGAGCCATCGTCAGAATGTTACTCTGATACTTATTATCTAACTTAAAATTAAATTAAATAATAATGTTTTGTTGTAGAATATGGTACTAATGGCTCATTTAGCGAAAAGAAGAAGAAGAAGATATGGTAGTAATTAATAACGTTGAAATGGTCGATCCAGGCCTACTTAAACCGGGATGAATCGAATTAATTCAAGTTTGTACCGTTACTAGAATGCTAAACCGATGATACTAGACTGTAGAACTGATTGAACCGGTTATCGTACACGGGCAAAGTTGGGCACGAACTTTCTAGAACCGAATTCACGGGATATACCAACATTCACGAGCCAGATATCGTTTGACGAGAGAACACAGCCCCACACTAGTATTTTCTTATAAAAAATTTGATGAATGTATATTGAAATTATTTGGTCGACGTCTGGTACAGTGTGAACTAATGTATAATGGTATGTTTGTCGTATATGGACCGACTCATATAGGACCCGTTTCACCACATAACTTATTCTTTCTCTTGTTTTTGTGCCAACAACCACATATAACCAAAAAAGATAAAGTGTCTAACAAAACAAAAAAACTAAATAGCAGACACAGGCCCATGTATAAGCAAAAATTAGGCAGTGGATCAGTCAATTCACACTAATTAATAATACTCAAAATTGAGGTTAATAGTCTAACATACGGAGAGCTGCTTATATTATATCAAAACCATAATATAATTAGTTGATCACGAAGCCTCGTCACGGGTGGAATTATAAGAACTATATCGACCTTAATAAGTCATTAATCTTTGTTGACATCGATTGATCGATATATAACGAAAATCATATGTAACGACACGTAAAAAGCGTCTGTCTCATTGTACAAAAGAAAATACATAATTGTTAATTATTTGTAACCTTTTTCACATTTATTACTATACATATAACAAAATTGTAATAGCAACTACTATATAAAGCCTAGAAACAGAGCTAGCTAGTAGCACTCACACAAGACACAAGTCTTTATCCCTTTATCTGCACATCAATTTTTTGTCAATATCTCCGACGATGAAGAAATCCTCCGCCGTCGCAACACCACCGTTTCTCTCCCTCTTTCTCCTCCTCCTCCTGCCGTTGCTAGCTCAACCCTCCGACGACCTAATCGACAAAATATGCAAAGCGACGCCGTTCTGCGACCTCTGTGAAGCTTCTCTCCGTCCTCTCACTCCCTCACCTTCCGATCCCAAATCCTTAGCCTCGGCGATGGCCACCGTCGTGCTCGGAAACATGACTGATACCTTAGGATACATCAAATCGCTGATCAGACTTTCACACGATCCGGCGGCGGAGCGAGCGCTGGCTCAGTGCGCGGAGCTTTACCGGCCGGTGGTCAAGTTCAACATTCCTCAGGCGATCGAAGCAATGCGGCGAGGGGAGTTTGGATTCGCGGCGTATGTGCTCGGAGACGCTGAGAAACAGACTGATTCTTGCCAGAAAGGGATCAATAATTCCGGCGCCGACGATGATAGCTCGCTGGCTCTTACAGCGAGAAACAAGGCTGTTAGGAATCTTTGTGACGTGGCGATTTCTGTTATTAAGTCTCTAATGAATGGTCGTTAAGAATCTTTGTTTCTTTTGAAAAACTATATAAATATATACATTTATTTGTAATTATTGACACGAGCAAATTACTACTGTAATAAAGTCGGAAGAATCCTGCTGGAAAATCGATAATTTAGCAATCAACCACTTTAAAACTAAGAAAAGTAATCATATACAAAATGATACGATACACTTGGGGAAATTTCAAAGCAACCAACTTAATCCAGACCATTTATTGATGATTTTGGACCGAGCTTTTTCTGCCTTTAATATAGTTTTCATAGTATATAAATTGGTTTGATATATGATTATCATTTTACGTCCAGTTCAAATTTAGAGAATATTCAAGAAGAAGAAAAAAATACGTATGCGACGGACACATTTAGTGAGAAAGAAACTTAACTCACGGTCACGGTAGATTGATCGGGAGTCACCACGTACCAACTCGAAATTTCGAACTCATAATGTTGTTATTCACAAATACACATTTTTTTTAGTTGAGGAGTAGATTGTGACTTTAAATTAGGAGTTATTGGGCCTTAATTCACGGGCCCACGAAGTATTCGAGACAGCAACGAAACAGAAATAATAGACACTTGAAATACACACACGTGAAATCACATGTTCAATTAATTTTGCACAGCATTAATAGTTGTCTCTAAAGCTCAGTGGGAGTGTTTAGATACAGCCACATGGATTCTGTTTCTCCAAATATATACATGTTATTTTTAATGATTGATTTCAAATTTCAACTGCAAGCATCACTAGCATGTGATTTCTAATATAAAAATGGCTACACCGATAATTGATTTCATATATATATATATTTTTTTTAACGTTTTGATTTCGTCAAAATTTGGATACTACTTTTGCATTATTAAAAAAATTCAAAAACTACTAATATGATCCCAATTTGTATCATCATAGAGTACCGTGATCACTGAATACAGATGAAAATATAACACCGGTTTGGTTATTTGTAACTTCTCTCATTTTTATTCCAAGAAAAACATTACAAAACCACTCTTTACCAATATCGGCTAGTTATTGTTTCATAGCCGCCGAGAAAGCAGCCGATTATGCCCAAGAAAATTTATCGGTACGAAAACAAGGTTCACCGACAATCTAAACCGATACATGGTTTGCTCAACCAATATGGAATTGTCCAATTCTAGCCCATTGGTTTTACGCTTCACTCTGAAACTCTATTTATCTTCTTTTCGTTCTCCAAACCAGGAACCGGTTTTAGTAAACTGCAAAATACATACACAACCAGATTAGAGAATATTAAAGATAAAAACGTTTGTGATATATCTATCACTTGCTCTTAAACAAGATATAGAAAACATACTTTGGGAATCTCTGTGCTAAACCCGGTCTGGTATAACCTCCATCAGGTTCGCTCGCAGACGGAATTCCCGCATATTGAACCGAAACAAAACCACCACTGGCTTTTCCGGCGTCTACTAAGGGAGATTTCCCGGAGCTAGCGGCTGCTCTTGGTGACAATCCTGAATTATCAAAAAAAGACACAGACACACATAAGATAACGCTAAAAAATGGCAAACGCAAAACGCAAACGCAATTGTAAAATAAAAATCATACCTTGGAAAACGAGGACGAAGAAGAAGATAGCGGTCAGAAGAGTGGCCAAGACATTGCCGAGAGAAGAAGCTGCAGAAGCAGCTTTGGCAGCTCTAGATTTCTTCAAAGCTCTCATTCGTTCGATCCTCGCGCGTTTCAGCATCGCCAATTCAGCGATCTCTCTGATCAGTTTCTGATCGGCCGCGTCCAGCGACGGTCCACGCGGCGGCCGTGGAGGCTTCGACGCTGATTTCTTGCGTTTCTCCTTCCGATCGCTCCTTCCCCATCCCGGTTTACTGATCGCACATTGAACCGGACTTGTATCGCCTTCTAATAAACCGACGGTTTCTTCTCCGGTTTTTACCGGTTTGTTATCTGGAGACGTCGGTATCAATGGCTTCTCCGGCGATTTCGTATAAACATTGTCGCAATCGACGATTCCTTTCTCGAGATCAACATCGAAATCGAGACTCATTCCCATTATCTAACCAGATGGGATTCCCACTCAAAGACAAGATTCCAAAAAACCGAAAGAGAACTCAATTTATCACTATCGATCAGAATCGAAACTCAGAAAGCGATCTCTTACGATCAAGATCTATTCCCAGTAGAGACGAAAGAAGACACAGAAAGACGCAAAATGTGTATCGATCTATATATTGTATATGTATGTGTGTGTGTGTGTGTGTGAGAGATACTTTTTCTTTTATTTCTCGCTTGTGTCGCCTTTAATAGCAAGTAAACAATGAATTACAGCTAACGCCTCGTCTCCAGAAAATACCCCACAATCTGTAAAAACAAAATCACAAACTTTAATTTTTCACCAATCGATAAAAGAAAACACTTTAATGCTTAATCATATTGCAGAATATGGATAATTACCGAATCAAAATCACGTGGTAGAGATGGATAAAGCCAACAAAAAAAAAAGTAGAGATTGGATTAGAGGATTAAAGAGGCTGAAGAAAGAGTTTGAAGTTTGATTTATGTTTTTATTCAGTTACTGTCAAAAGTAGGTAATTTTATAGTGCATTGATTCGAAAATAATTGTTTTATAAAAAGGGAAATATTTATTTTGCTTAATCTCGGGCATGAAGCAAGGAACAGCTGTGTCTTTCCTTTTTTCCAATGCCGTGACTTTGGGGAAAAACATATAATTTTTAAAAAGAAGTGAAATAAATATTTGAACCGAATTCGAACTCTATTAAATCGAAATTACTGGTGAGTGATGAGTAATCAAATGATGGATGAAGAACAGACTCAGATTAGAAACAGTTAACAATTTTAAAAACTCGAATGAGACAGAGAGAATTAAAAAAAAAATCCGAACGAAAGGTGTGAATAAAATAGAAAAATATTTGAAACTTTTTCTACCTTGAATCGAAAGCGAAGGAGACCCAGATCCGATACTGAAGTATATGAGCAGAGAGACCGAGGAGAAAATGGCGGATTAATTGTCCGAGTTCAGACCGAGGAGAAAATGGCGGATTAATTGTCCGAGTTCAGACCGATTCCAAAAGACTAAATCAGGACAAGGAAAAAAAATTATTACATTCGTCGAAGTTTCCAGTTTTTTTTTTTGTCTTCAGGAGAGATCGAAATATCAATGGTATTATTCTGAGAGTCTCTGGATTTTGAAAACGAAATATATTAATAATATTCTGGTGATGATTTTAAAATTAAGAAAAAAAAAGGACAGCAGATTTGAATTCGAACAGATATAGAGTTCGGACATGTGTTGCTGTTCTAAATATAGCTGATATTACGCATGTGAGCTTTTTTCTCCAGCAGGGAAGCTTCACGTCACCGACGCAGAGAGATGGGTCAAATATTCTTTTATTCTAAGTAGATCCCCTCATTTTCAGTTTCTTATGAGTTTGCACTCGTAAAATATTAAATATACTGTGGCCCTCACTACAACATTATTGTTCGTAGGATAATTTTGGTTTTTTTCATAAGTACAAAACTAAACATTTGTAATTTTTAGTTGAAATTACAAGAAAAACCAAGAACATGACAGAATCGGGTAGACAAAGACAAATGCGACACATATTGTCCTAAATTGAGAAAACTCGGCCCCAATTTAATCACTGTAAATCTATCAGGCCCGGTTTACAAATATCTGAAAACTGACGACTTCAACGAGAACCGCTCTCTCAAGTCTCCTCCCTCCTCGCAATGAAATATATTGATTAAGTCCCTTAACTAATAAAAACTTTGGATTAACCCCAAGTGTCTGATTACGATGAACCGCGCTTAAAGAAGCTCTCGTCAACGTCTTTTTGTCTCATCCCGTCAAATTCATCAACAACCTCGTTTTGTTACACCTTTATTCTTCTCTCATTTAAAAATTAGTCTAAATCCTCCATTGCCCCACATATAATTTGTCGGTCAACATTTTCACTTTGTATTGTGTTGTATATTAGGGTATTAATACCAGATTCGAAAATTTTATGTGGTACTTTATTTTTTCTTACCATTCCATTCAATAGAAAGTCACAACTATCGAATCAATAACGAAATTGTGAAAATATGAAACTTCAATTTTTATGTTCCCAATGAAATCAATAATTATAGAGAAATCATAAGGCATGGATGTGTCTGATTGGTAGGGAGCTCTTCACATCCCACTTACAGACAACATTGAATTTAATCGGTCCATTCCCAAAATAATACTATGGCCCCATGAATCTGACTTGTTACACATATTCACCTTATGGTCTATTAACACGTTTATTGTCTCTTCACATAGAAAGAATACGTGTATTTATATCTTTTTTTCGCCAACTATTCACTGTAAATAAATATTAATCTCGTATATTAGTTACCCGTCATCATCTTTTGAATAAGATTTATGTACATAGACTATAACAAACTTTGAGTTTTCTGCCCAAATAAATTTGAAAATCTTAATAATTTTCGTGACTTTTGTTTTTCTTTTGGGTCAAAGACGAGGATTGTTATTATACAAGGGAGTTTTTTTAAGTTAGACGTAAGACCAGACCAGACCAGACCAGACCAGTCAAATTATGTCTGCGACACAACCAGTCGAACCGACAAATCCTTGAAATCTAAGGGCCCATAGGTTGCCCACCAATATCAAATATATTGGGCCTAGAAACCCGTTTCAAACGTCAGAGCCTGTAACTGAAGTCCAGTTTCTGTCTTTTTTTTTTCCTTTAATTTACCATTTTTCAATTTGTGAATGGCATTCTTTTTTTTTCTGTTCTTTATAAATGCATGTTATTCTTTGCGGGGAACCATACTAGTTTTTTTTAGAGTTCTCCGAATACTTTCTACTACGAATAGAGGCAATCGATTAGTGGAATAAACAAGGTACATACGTACATATATAAAAATCTTATGATATATATAATATATAAGAATCGTAGTTAAAAAGTTTTAACCAAAAAAAAAAAATATCGTAAAATGGTGCATGAAACATGCATGTTATTGCTAATGGAAATCATATCATCTCTCTTCAATAACAAGGAGGCCATGCATCGCCGGAGCTTGTACGC
>NW_006256885.1:3494243-3521651 GCF_000478725.1 Eutrema salsugineum
AGAGGCATGCGTAATCCGTAGCCACTCCCTGAACCTGATCCTTCCCCACCACCACCACCACCGCCACCGCCACCACCACCACCACCACCTCCTCCTCCACTACTTCCTCCCCCAGAGCCTGAACCATATCCGGAACCTGAGCCTGAACCGGAACCTCTACCAAGTGCTTTTGGAGATCTAGCTGCTAAACAAACGTCAAAAACAACTAAAACCAAGAAAGTAACTCCTAATAACCTGAGGCTTCCCATTCTTCTCATAACTTCTTAACTATAAGAACCAAGCAAATCAGCCACTAATAAACAGATTTTACTTTGTGAACGTTTTAGAAGAAAGAAAGCTAGCTCGAGAAGTCCTGTGTAATGTAGGATTTACTGGTGGTAGAGAATGTTGGTCTGAGTAGGTACTTATAAGGAACCAAGAATAGTGGAAGCGTAAGAGTCACGTAAATTCCAGTAGCTTCTTTTTGACCAGTATGTGTGAACTGTGAACAATGGTGTGAGCTAAGTGGGCCTGCAATTTCTTAGTGCTCTTCTTGGTGATGATACTGCCATCGCCACTCCTCCAATATCAACCCAAATTATATTTTAATTGATGTATAATATTGGAACAAGTGTCGTGTTCGTCATGGCTCATATCTATAAAGTCTAATTTCTTAATAGAGAAAATAAGCTTAATAGACACGTGTTAACGTATCGAAGATCCATCAACCAACATTTTGGAAATGTTAAGTATTATCATATTTGGAAAAAAAATGTTCACAATACATGGTAAAATATTCGTTAAGTGCTTCTGTGTGTACTTATTCAAGTACGTGGCCTCTACCTTTTTTCATCTAAGGGAGAGAGAGAGAGAGAGTTAGTTTTGAATTTGTGGTTGGGTCTTCGACTCGAATTTCTTGTTACCATCCAAAATTATGCAAAACGAGGTCCAAACTTGACTATACTGCATTCGTATTGAGTCTATTGGTTACTTTTTTATTAAAAAAAAAACCAATAGGGCTAGCTTATGAAATTCAGGGCTAACTAAATTTTTTATTTTTTTTATCAACAGATATTTATCTTAAGTTCAAAAATATTTGAAACTTTTGAGATGACAAAAATGTTTTGAACCGTTCTTATTTTTCACCCGTCCTTTCTCCGCATATAAAACTGTCCCTTGTTGTTATTGTGGCAAAAGAAGCGGCAAACTGCTATTTTATGCTCAAACGTACAGTCATATGATTTTCTTTCAATAAACATTAGCATCTGAAACTCACCCGTGTCTTTGATCGATGGTGAGTTGTTAGTTACTGGATCTCATATTCTCATGACTCGGCCATTAAAGTTTAAACCTCTGATGATATAGTGATATGGTACGCTTCAAACTTAATTATCTTTTGTACTTTGATTTCCTTCCCCCACTCCCTTCTCATCGATCGTATTCGGGGTTGGACTATAACAAAATGACAAATCTATTCTTTGGTGACTTGATGTTATAAGTTAAGCAGAACGATGACGACTCTAACACATTAACTATAAGAAATCTGTCCGAGTGATGGCTCTCCATTCGAAAGAGTAACCATCTTAGCTCTTTCAACTTTAGAGTTCTGCAAGATAATGAACCATGTTTCGTTCAAAAAGAAAATGCATTAATTTGTTTTGCATCAGCTGACAACATCAAGAATTTTAGCCTTCTTAGGGGAGAGTTTTGCAACAACGTAACAGCATGCTGTAAGTTTTCTGGAGAAGGATCTTTGTATTTAGATATTGGATCACAAAGATTCAAAGAGTTTAAACTTCTTTGAGACCAGCTTAATTGGTAATTCAATCACAAATTCCAAATCGTATATCTGAAGACATTATCTTACAACTTATTTACAATATGTACAAGAGACATACAATATGATAATCATATCTACTATAAGATGGCATAGTGGTAAATAAGCCATATGATTTTTCACAATTACAAGAGAACATGAAAATCGAAAGTACTCTTCTCCAATACCCAACAGCACAATGAAGCAAACGCCTGAAAAAATTCTGCCAAATTCAACACAAACCAAAAATATCCACGAATAACAAAATTAAGCATAATTCAACTTTCAACATGCCAAACCATATACTTATATATTCCACATATAATTAATTTTAATTTGGATTCATAACCAGGAACGAAAACAAGTTCAAAAATACACTACAGCCTTTATTATGGTAAGGACAAATCATATTTCCAAAAAATCTTGTCTTGTTATTACAACTTACTTGAGTTTCTTGGTTAGTGAACTACTACACGTACCGAGTGGCTTTCTTAGGGTTATGTAATGTCTTTCAAACACTGATTGAGCGAGCACTCATCGTACCAAGTTGCCAACTTGATCGGGAGACGACTAACCGTGATGTGGATGAATCTTTTTCTGGTCCCGTGGAATTTAGTAGAATTTTATTCACATTTACATATGAGGTCACTTTTTGTGATAGCTTTAAAAACGAGCGATTCAACTCAAAATCGAATATTAAAAATAGCTTAATGGACCAATCTATGAGACTATGACACAAGTTGGATGGCGGATCTGCTCTGTGTAACTTTGATTGTTTTTAAACCCTTCGACTAAATTATTAACGAAACAACTCCCAAAAACTCTCTTTTTTTTCTGTCAAATAAAGATCTGTTAACGAAAAAACTCCTACGTCTATAATACCATAAAAACTAAAACCCCCAGATGGCCAAATGGATGTCACTGAAGTCTGAATATGTACCGACACTATAAAAACTAAAGAAAAGGATCATAATTAAACATGATGCATTCTCGCAAACTATCAACCAATAAAAACAATTAAGATCTCACCTCTTAGATTGCATATAACAATGAAATCTGACAAACCCATATATAATTTTAGGAATTCAATACGTTTGAGATCAAAGAGAAGCACGAATGGTGGTCTACATTTTACAAGTAGTTGGAGCTTCTGAATCAACTTTAAGGATTTCAAAACTTCATGTTGTTTTTGAACAAAACTTCATGTTGTTTTTGAACAAAACTTAGTCCAATATTTTTTTCTTTTCTTCATCTCTCTTTACGTTGCATGTGGTTTCCATCTCTTCTCTTGACCAAGCTTTTTCTGATATAATTATGTTAATTAAATTAGTACTTATAGAGTTATAGTTATGTTTTTTCTTATCTAGCTCCAAACTTACACAAACCCAAAAACTCAGTAAAAATATCATGCATGAATTCGAACTTACGATTACGATTTACGACTGGTTCAGTTTTAAAACATCGATTTTTTTTTTCAATACCCGACAATTCTAAGGATATGCCTTTAAGAAAAAAAATCACATAAATATTCTTGGAGTCAGTTAATATGGACAAATAATATAAAATAGAATGTTACTATACACAGTTGAAATTACAATAGCTTAGGATTCGAATTCACGATCAAACCTATGGAAGTGTTCTTGTAATCAAAGTAAACGCATGCATCATCACTAACTTAAAAAATATAAAAGCAAAATAATTAAATAGGAGGGGCGAGATCTATGAAACTTGTTCTATAAATAGGGATGCAAGGCCGCAAGGGGAAGACAGTGTATCACATCCAAATTCCAAAACCAATAGCAACACAAAGGGAAAAAAAAAAAGCATTCCCCCTATATATAGTTTCATATACAATTGTCTTTTGTAATCCTAAAACGATGGCAATGCTCAAGAACAAGAACATAACCTTCTCATTGATCTTGATGTGTCTTATTGTGGTGTCTCCAATGGCGAAGGCTCAGATTGGTGGGCTTGGTGGACTTGGTGGGCTTCTCGGCCTTCTCAATGTCATCAATATCCAAGGGCTTGTCAGGTGCTCTATCAGTGGCACCGTCTCTACCAGTAATGCCACTTCCGTTCCTCCTTTCCCTAGTAAGTTATTCCATTCTTCTACTTTACAGTCTCTACTTTCTCTTTTGATCAATCATGCAAAACCGGCCCAACAAAATTTGCATCGATTCTACAAACCAGAGCCGATTTTGTTGTAGGTATATGTTATCTAGTATTTACAAATGATATCACACACACACACACCAAAAAAAAGTGTCTTTTATTGGATTCATAAATTTGTGTTAAATCACATATATTTAAACACCAGCTAATTTAACAGATATTAGAAATATCTGGTAACATGTTTGTATATATAACCAACAATATTGTGAAGCAATATGTAACTGTATACGTAGAATTATGTGATTCTGGGGTAGCTGTTTATGTTCACGTTCGATACTATTTGTGTGTACACTAAAATTTATAGATTCAAAAATATAAATTAACATATACTCCCTTATACCTATACGTAGTACGGACTAAGAAAATAAATGAATATTCACAAATTTGTAAATGCATAATATATGCTTAAGCTAATACGGCTAAAACAAACAAACAGATGCGGGCATTGTGCTCCGGTGTGCTGGGCAAAATGTTTCAATTACGACTACGAACGCTGCTGGAATATTCTCGTTGCCTACAACCCAACTTTTGAATGTGCTTCCTACACTCCTCTCTGGCGGCTGCAACATCCTCGTCACGACCCCTCTCTCCACCTGCAACGCCAGCCTCCCTACAAGCGGAAGCCTCACCGCACCGTTAAACATCGTCGGAAGCAACTTTGCCGGCGGCCTCAACATCATCGAAATCGTCTCTGGCCTCTTCAGTTTAGTCCCTTAACTGATTCCAGACCGACCATGTCACATGTGTGCTTTTATGTTCGATTACGGTGTCTTTTCCTTCTGTTTTTAAGTGTCATGACCAATAACGTTTGCTAGCGAATGCATGAATAAGGTCTAAATAAGGTTTATGTCTCTATCTTCAAAGTATCTCTGTTGTAACTTCTTGTTTCCATGGTCTTAATTTGCATGCATAATGCTGCAATCAAATGTAATAAAATGAAATTAAATCATTTCTCTTTTTATATACTATAGTCTTATCTAGAGCCACTTCCATAACCTGGCCCATAAGTGTTTGGAACCTCCGTTTCCGCCACCACACCAGAACCACTACACTACCTTGAACCGTAGCCACTCCCTGAATCTGAACCGGAGCCTCTAAGGCTCTAACAAGAGCTTTTCGTGATCAAAGCTGCTAAGCAGACGTCAAAGATCTCTATAACCAAGAAAGTAGCTCCTAGGAACCAAAGGACACCACTCCCAAAGGTCCTTCTCTTAAATAATCTGTTCAACTTCAAACAATCATACTCTATTTAACATTTAGGCCCAACGTAGAAATCTGCTTATTAATAGCATGAAAAAAAATTATTATATACTTTGGGTTAAATAGTTTTTTTTTCCATCAGGGGGAAAAACTTTAAACTGTCCAATAGTTTTTTTTTTCGCAAATTTTATTGGAAGTTTTAGTTGTTGACGTTGTTGTGATATTGATAATGTTTATTTCGTTGATAAAAGTTTTTTTTTTCTATCTCAGTTATAATAAATTGTTATTTTCGTGTTCTACGGCTTTTTGGAAAACTAGACAGGCCAGGGTCCTACCCACGTGCGTTTAAAGAGCTGTGGGACAACGTTTTTCTCTTTTGTGTGTGTTAGAAAAATTAACAAGTCTCTTTTCTGCTTTTCCTAGCTTGTATAAATATTAGAGCTAAATATTTTGGCCGAACTGATTTCTGTTCTCTTTCTTGATTTAGTTATTGGTAAGTTGGCAACAATTAGGGTTCAATAAAAATGAAAACAATTTTACTAGAAAACGGTAATAATTTTGTATGAGTGTGTTTATAAGTGGTGGAAATGACGAATTTCGAGTGTTAAAATTTATAACTCCCATGTAAACTTTGTTAAATGTTATAACCTTCACTCTAAAATGTTGACTAAATTTTTAAATGAATGTTAAACTTTATAGTACTAATTAACCGCAACTACAACCAAGCTCTCTAATTAGGCTCTCGAGGAAAAGCACAAAATATAATTGGAATAACAAAAAACTATTTTTTGTTATTAGGGATAGTTAATAGTTATATTTTATCTAAAAATCAGCAAAAGAGATAGATGAATAATACGATATTAAATAAATAATTTTGAGAGTTGTGCTCGCGCCATACTTACGTAAACGGTATCTTAAAAGAAAAGAACTTAGAGATTTTAAAATTGTTTTCACTAGGAGTCTTTATAATCCATTTAAAAAGTACTAGCAAACTTGTAAGCGCGGCTGATACCTTACAAATGCTGCAAAAGGAAACCAAATGGAAGCAGTTAAACAGCATTCGAAGAAGTGATGATTGTGGGATTCCAAACCTTTATATATAGAGCAGCGGACACAAATCGCATGAGCATTCGTAGCCCAAGGAATGAGATGACTATGGAAATTTTTTTTTCCATTCTGCCAAAAACTTTGTAAAATTATAAACTACAAAAAAGTGAAGAATTCAACACCTTGCGGGCGCATGTTTCTAGAAAGTCAATTTATGACTAATCAAGGTTAGATTATGATTAATTCGAACATAATCAAGTTTTATGGATCTAATTGCCACTCAATTATTGATTTTCAAGTAGTGCCTTTTCTTAAAAGATAGATATTGAGAACAACCACTACTATCGTAGCGTGTGCACCTCGTGCTAGATTGCCTTTTTAGGCCTTGGAAAGATGGATCAAAAATTAAATTATCACCTAGTACGATATTAGTATATGGCATTACAATTGTTAGCCAATTTACTTGCTACTTCTGCGTCTCTAAGACGAACTATATAACAAAACAAGTACTTTTAACTTACACCAACTTGATTTAGATGTAAATGTAACTCCGTTATTGTAAGATCACCCAACAATAAAATTGGGGGGGGGGGTGAATTACTAGAAAACCTAATCAAATACTATATTAGACGGATTGTTTAGACTTTTAGAGTCCTGATTTATAGTGTAGTCATCGATTTTCAGCATCGCATAGTTAATAATTGCCCGCCTATGGTTCACGTAAGAATGTATCGTCATGATCGCGAAAACGTCAATTGGCATAAAACCACCAAAACAGAAAAAAAAAAACTGTTTGTAGAGGTAAGACGTAAGAGACAACATTATATGACAGTCGACCTTGTTTAATAAAAATAATTTCCGAGAAGAAATAGTATTCAAAAATATGTATGTACCTGAAAATATGTAAAAACATGCATATATATATATATTAAAAAAACCAATACAAATATGAAATAACTTGAATTGCATATCGACAATTAAAATGTGAAGAATAATGCGGATATACAAAAAAAAAACCTAAATATTAACAAGAAATAGAGTAATGAAGATTATTACTTGACAACCCAACAAACTTTGTCGTGGATAGAGATGAGACAGCAGAGAAATGCCCATCTCTTGTTTCAATACAGCAACCAAGCGACGTAGCATAATTCCTATCGACATTTTCAATTTAAATTTTTGTTTATATCTGTTCTTGTTGTGAATTTAACGTTTTGTTCTTGTCGTATACGTTAGGCTTGTAAAAACCATATATTTTTTGAAACTTTACTCTGAAAATTGTCATAGTTTCCTAAGAAAATATATCATCCAGTGCACAAGTAAAACAGTGACCATGTTGTTGACAAAAATAAAACAACAAAAACAGAGTGACTATATTTTGAAAAAGTCTGCATTATATAGATTTAGTTGGACGTAAAAAACAAGATTCAATTGGACGTGTTTTATTTTGCCGGTTGTGAATAGTAGATTTAAATTAAAAAGCAAGCGGATAATCTGAGAGCACACGTGTGGTCCAACAGGTGATGTGCTTCACGTGCGAATAAGAGTGGTCAGTGGCTCGTGTATGGTTCGGAAAGCGGCACACGACAGGCCACCGTCATGGCGGAACAAGAACCATCTTGATAAATATAATAGTGTCCATAATCTATCAAATAACACACGATATAACGTTTGTTGTGCATTTTCGTATATATATAAAAGAAATCATCTTTATTAATAAATTAAAGTATAACTAAATGTCTAAAATCATGCTTTAAGATCGACTATGCATATATACATTACTACTGTGTGCACGAAGTTAACTGTGGTTCATTTCTGTGCACGCGATATAAAATCAACTTATTTACAGTAATTCACCATTCTGTTGAAATTTAAATGTGCAAGTTTATTTTGCAGCATTGTACATTTTTATATGTTGTAGAGTAGTTTATATAATCTTTAATTTTTTAAATGCCTCTTTCAAAATGAACACTTCCAGCTAAATTTATGATCGTGAAAAGTGTATGTATACAGTGAATCTAAACCGACAATTAAGTGACTCGAATAGTTGACAAAAAAAAGTGATTGGAAATAGTCTTTATTGACAATCAAATTATAAAGAGGTTAACAAAAGGCAGCTTAAAGCTCATGGTGACATTATACACACTTAAGAGTCTACGACCACGGCAAAAATCATTTAATCCATGTGCCCTCCTCTTTTTTCAGTTTCTTTAGTTTTGGTGGACACAAGTTAATTTGACGAACACATGGTTGTCCTTCCTCTCTCGTATTACGAATAGTTTTATGATAACCATCAATAAGATTAAACCCAAAGTTAGTTTTCATTTCATATTAATGTCGAGGTACGCAATATTTTATGCTTATCTACGCACATTGCACCTATTCAATATTATATAAATACGTATATTGTAAGCTAAGCTACGAAATATTATAAAGTTTATGAATTCTTGTTAAATTGTTTGTTATTAGTAAGATTCTTTTCAATTCTATAGAAAAATATAATCTTTAATTAATTCCTCAAAGTTTTAACTTTTTTTTTTGTTTTATTTTTGTCATCAGATTATACTGTTAACTGATTAACATGATTTCTCTGCTACATCTCTTCTGAAGTATATCTATTGAAAGATTTCATTGTCTACACAATTGAATGCATCACATGTGCAACAAAAATATAAGTGTTGGTGGGGTTTAAAGGTTTTGAACAAGTATTGAAAGTTGGAGATAATGTAAAAGCCACATGACATGTGTCAGACAACATTATGTTTCATGAATTTGCATTTCCTCCAAAAATAATACTAACAGTTTCACGAAATTCAGTGCCTTTTGGCCGACCAAAATGAAAGAAGAAGATTTAGTGCCTTTTTTATTCACTTTTTTTTTATCCGAGTAATTATTTTTAGCGAAATCAGTGATAAATAGTTGGCGAAAAAATATACAGTGGTCGATTATAGACTCTCTTTTTAGAATGGAGCATGTGAGTCATCATCATATTCATGTCTTTATGTCTTCCTCAGCCATGTGATTGTGTTAACTCTCTAGATTTTTTTATTTTACTTTTTTTGCATCTCCAAATCTAACCATATACTACCAAATAAACCCAGTACCATTTACAAAAGAAGAAAAAAAGAAACAGTCTTATAAGTGTCATAACAGATCAAAACAAAGAGAATTCAATTCCAATCAACAACCTAACTTCAAACATAACAAAACAAAATAGCTAATTATATCTTCCAATTGCTGCATTTGCCTCCATATATATATATCATTTATTTAACCAAACATTTAAATCGGATTTGTCATAATGTGTAGCTATCTAGATTAACAACATTGAAAACCCAAATCACAAGCTCAAATATGCTTCCACGATTATCAATAAACTGAAAATTTATTACGATTACAGAGCTCAATCACTGTCCTATTCTTTTATTTTATTTTTTGTCGTCGCACTATTGTTTAGTAACAGAGAGATTCAAGAAAAAGGATATACATGGAATGTTAAAATGACGATATGAGAGGTTGAATAGTAAACAGCAGACAATACAGTGAAGAATAATGAGAAACACTTTTTTTTTTCTTTTTCAAATTGATAAAAAAATAAGAAAGGACAGTTTGGCCAACTAACCAAGCATGTGTGTTTGTCCCCCTTCATGACCTGGCGGCGGCGGCGGCGGCGGCTGAGAGCTGACGGCGGAGAGAATCGCAGTCATGGTGCGAATCTGCATCTCCATCGCAGCTATATAATCAGTGGTTTCTTCTAAAACAACCGGTAAAGTTTGTTTACGGCAACCGGGAACTAACCGGCTCAGCGTTTTCACCTTCCTCTGTACAGCTGGCAAACCTTTAGCCTTGAGCCTCATAACCGTCGCTCTCTGTTTCTTTGACCGGATACTTCCGGTGATTGCCGGTGACGTCGCCGGATTCGAGATTCTCTGCCGTTTCTGTTTCCTGAATTTGAGTTTCACGGCTTTGGATAGTATCGCTCGGCTCCACAGTGTTTTGCCTCTTGCCGCAACCGCCAGGGCTCTATCTGCGACCTCGCGAACGGCTCGACCTCCTCCGGGAATCGAAGACGACGATGATGATGGTTGACTGATTCGAAGCTCCCTTAGAGCACGAACCAGCTTCGTCGAGTAGATCTGCTGCTGCTTCTCCGATCTCCATTTCTGCAACGACGCCGATGGAGACGGAGACGAAGGTACCGACGGCGGCGATTTCTTCTTCCGTTTCCGGCGAGAGCGATCGGAGCTGGAGCTCGTCGTCGGCTGAAGCAACTGATTCGATACCGGAGACACCGACTCCATTAATCCCCGGTCAAATCTCAGCGAGTTTTTTTTTATCTAATATTAAATGAGAAAATTCAAAAAAATCCGATCGGATCAGAATCAGAGAAAACTCGAAACTGTTGGATACGAATCGAGGATCTGTAAAACACGAATCGAAAATCCAGAGACGGAGAAACGGGGAAGAGATTAGAAAGTGATCGGTAGTCGCGAGATGATTAAGAGAAGATTAAGGGGTTTAATTTTACCTTTTGGAGGAGAGATTTGAGAACGGAACGGAACGGAGAAGATGGTGGGAGAGATGAGGTGGCAGAAAGGGTGTGGAGAGGAAGACGAATCCTTTTTTTTTTTTTTAATATAACAAAGGAAGGCAAAGAATCGCATTTTCATTTTTATACATGAACACGAAAATTACTGTCGTTCTCCTTCTCTCCCCCCATGTGATGTGCACTATCCTGTTGAATAATTTATTGTTATTCTTATTTACAATTATCTCCTCCTTATCACTAATATTTATTTGTTTAATATAAAAACAACAATGGCGTTTTCATTAAAATCTATGTTTAAACCTATGAGTTTGTATTTAGTGTAACTGATGTGTCATACGGACCTTACATTTGACATTAGGTAGTGTGTCTGTGTGTGCATTGTAGACATCAATAAGATAATTGAAAGGATAATTTCTGCGTAAATAATACACTTATTTTACATAGCAAACTTATATTATTAAAGTTGTGACTATGAAGACATAATATATAATGTATTATTAAAGGAAATTTATTTTGATTTGATAAGGTCTTAAGACAAAATTAAAAAGGTCTACGCATTTTTCATTTAAAAAACAAAATTAAAAAGGTTGCCAAAAAAAGAAGAAAGAAGTTGAAAATAGACATGGGCCAAAATTAGATTCCAACGGGACTGCAAGGTTATGGACTTATGGGTATCCTGCAGACCTATAATGAAATAAAGGCCCACTAATATATTATTAAGGAAGGCTCATTTTGTTTTGATGTTTATGGCTTTACGCCGAGAGA
This sequence comes from Eutrema salsugineum, assembly GCF_000478725.1. Lineage (NCBI taxonomy): Eukaryota > Viridiplantae > Streptophyta > Magnoliopsida > Brassicales > Brassicaceae > Eutrema > Eutrema salsugineum. Next base: position 3,505,772 of record NW_006256885.1, read on the forward strand.
AGCCCTAATTCCTAAATCCATGAGTATATATTTGTAACACTTCCGGCGAGGAAAAGCAAATCGATTCGATCTCTCTCGCTAGTACATGTTTCTTGTTTCTTGTTTTTTTTTTTTCCGGATTGGATTCGCCCCTCTGATTGATTTTCCCATAGAATTTCAATATCTATGGGATGATTCTTTCATCAATTTTGCTCTGAGAGGCGATAAATTTTAGCAGGGGCGTTGAGTCGCTTCGCCTACGTGAATCAGGCATAGCGAATAAGCTCGTGCTAGATCTAATAATCTACTATCGTTTTATATTCGCGTTATTTGTATGTTTCCTTTGGTTTTTATCGGAAGTCTCGATTTTTTTTTTTTTTTTTTTTTTTTTTTGTTTTGAGGATCCTATGATGGCATGAAATCTTTGAGACCTGATTTATTTATTGATGAAAAGCTATAAGCATTTTTACACTGAGGATTCTAATATTTGTTTTTAAAATTTTGGTTTCTTTGGTTGAATCGTATAATTCGAAGTTTTAAGAATAGAAAAGATGATGAATATGCACTGGGCTCTGAGTTGTTGATTGACATTCAACTTCTTTTTGATGGATAACGCAGCCTAGAAAGCTTAATCTGATTTTTCTGTTTGTAACTCCAGAATGTTTGTAATTGTTATTCTGATCTATTAAATGATCTGAGTTTGAGGGCTTGCCTTGCTATGTTTCATCGAAAGCGCTAACATAAAAATGCTGAATAGGGCTTGCCTAGAATATAACGAAAGCATTTTTGACCTTAATGTATAATTGAGTGACCTGAAAGAAATGATCCTTTGCAAAAATTTCACATATTATTATTAGAAAAGATGAAGTTACATATGGTTTGGTTATAGCAGTACATCTATGTTACTACATATTTACTGTCACATGCATAAAAGATAAACATTAACAAAAAGAAAAAAGGCACGTGACAAAAAACTGGAAAAGACTAAGTCACGTGATAAAATACTGGAAAAGTACCCAAGGTTATAAACACGGGCTTTTTACTAAGCCCTGTAAATACAAAAGCCCATCAACAAAAACAACTTTCGAACCTGAAAACAGATTGACGTGTTACAATAGTCACCAATCTTTCCCTATCTTCGATTTTCTTCTTCTTATTTACTTGAACTAAGTGCATGAGGTAGTGAGAGATAACTTTGTAGAGGAAAAAAAATGGCTGCTTCTTCTTCTTTCACTTTCTCTAATCACGCCACCCTTCACTCTCTCCCTCGCAGAAACACCCTTCACACCAAAACCCAATTTTCAGTTCCCACCAAATCATCAGAATCTAACTTCTTCGGCTTCAGACTCTCTCACTCTTCCTCTTTCTCTCCCCTCTCTTCCTCTTCTCTGAAAAGCTCAATCTTTGCCAAGGTACATTTCACGAATCTTGCCCATATTCGATTGATAGAATCTTTGTTCGCTAGAATCGGGTAACGAATTATAGGATCAGGTGCTTTGTCAGACCAACTTGTTTGTAAATACATAATTATCTTGAGTGATTCATTATTTCTGCTTAGACGATTTAAGTGCTGCATACTTAAATCTTTTAGCAGTTATTAAGTTATGGTGAAGAACATGCAAGTATAAAATGTATATGCTTGAGATTTAGTTCCTACTGTATGTATGTTATTGGTTTTCAGTTTTAAACCGCAACCCACTTGTGTTGAAGAAACATTGTCTTTGGGTCTGAATTCGAGTGTAGTGCAGAAAAAAGACAGATTCCGAAAACCAAATTAAAAAAGACTTGTAATCAGGGTTTGTTCTGAAGACACCAAACTTGCACAGACCTCAAATTAACCAATATACTAGAATCCTCATGAACATGTTCATCAAAGGCCAACTTACATTAGGCCAATTCGGGACACTCTTTAAACTTATCTGTGTGGGTGTGATGTATATTTAACAGGTTAACAAGGGACAGGCTGCACCAGACTTCACACTAAAGGATCAGAACGGAAAGCCGGTGAGCCTTAAGAAGTTTAAAGGGAAGCCTGTTGTTCTGTATTTCTATCCTGCAGATGATTCCCCTGGCTGCACCAAGCAGGTTCTCTTATTACGTTCTTCTTAACCACATTCCTTTACGTATTTAGTTTTGTGTAATTAAATGGTTTCACTTGTACAACAGGCTTGTTCATTCAGAGACTCTTACGAAAAATTCAAGAAGGCCGGCGCAGAGGTCATTGGTATAAGTGGTGATGACTCTGCTTCTCACAAGGTAAGACATACAAAAAGACTCTCTGATTTCGGTATTTAAAACCGCTTTTTTTCATTTTCCGGACTTTTAAACATTGCAGGCGTTTGCAAGCAAATACAAACTGCCGTACACATTGTTGAGCGACGAAGGGAATAAGGTGAGGAAAGATTGGGGAGTACCAGGGGACTTGTTTGGAGCGTTGCCAGGGAGACAGACTTATGTTCTTGACAAAAACGGTGTCGTTCAGCTCATCTATAATAATCAGTTCCAGCCTGAGAAACACATTGATGAGACCTTGAGGTTCCTTAAGGCTGCTTGATCTTTCTCTTTTGTCTTCTTCTCCCTTCTTCTTCTCCCTTCTTCTTCTAAAGAGTTACAACAACAATATATAATGGTATTATTTCGTTTGTGTTCTATTGTTCCAGTGTGCGACTGCTCTTATGCGATTGCAAGTACTAATGCACTATCAAATCAATGATTAAAAGATCCTAGACATGCACACCTCAGACATATAATAAACAGCTGCATATTTCTTTCCACTTTTGAAAGAAATCATTATCGAAGCCTTAATTGAGTAACCTTAATCTATAAAGAACAGCCAGTGTTGAATAGCATTTTTGACCTTAATGTATAATTGAGTGACCTGAAAGTAATGATCCTTTGCAAAAATTTCACATATTATTATTAGAAAAGATGAAGTTACATATGGTTTGGTTATAGCAGTACATCTATGTTACTACAGATTTACTGTCACATGCATAAAAGATAAACATTAACAAAAAGAAAAAAGGCACGTGACAAAAAACTGGAAAAGACTGAGAACAAGAAACTTTAGTCAACAGAACAGAACTGTGCAGACTTTATAAGCCGCTTAATACAACAACTCATTACGTAAGATGTCGTTTTCACTTTTTTTTTTCAGAACTTGCCCAGTTTCTTATTACCTTCTAGGCAAAAGTCATATAACCAAGTAAGAGAAGGAAGAAACATTTTTAAAATGTTTTGTAATTCTTTTTTTATGTTTTCAGTGTTCAAGAGCACTCCGGATAGAGAGTGGTGAGTCTTGAGTTGAGTTGGTGTGGCCTCTGGAGATGAGGTCATGGTTCAAGAACACAACTATTACTGTGATGTCATCATGAAAATGGCGCCTCACTTTTTTGTCAATCTTCCTTAGATCTGAATATCTCATCTCTCTTTTCCTCGCTGCCTCGTGAAGAGCCGCTTTTATCAGTCTCTTTGCGCTTCCCTGAAGAGAATGAGAGAACACAAGAAGACACAGCGCCAAAAATCAATTATACATTCCAAGAAGTAATAATTAGGAAACTTAGGGAAACTTATGACTTTTAACTCTTATTTGAAACCTATCCAGACCAGAAACCCCTACCGGATGCAATCAATAAACCTTAAATCTCTATGGGAAAACTACTAACCACGGCAAGTCAACAATCTGTTTGAAACTTACAGCGCGGGGATGATTATGAACAATCTCAACTGCTTTTTCGTTGCTCAGATGTTCCCAAAGACCATCGGATGCAAATATGAGGAACGAATCATTAGGGTGCAGAGGATGAGATAGTATCGTCGGGGTTGCAGACATCAACGGTCTCTTCATTGGCTCTGCAAGTCTGAACTTTTGATTGATTGGCTCCCTGTTAAACTCTGGCCGTTTCATGTACATATCTCCTATAGATCTCGAAACCTACAACCAAAGTTAAAATAGCAAAAATTACTAGAAATTCTTTGTTCACTACCTTAGACCTACACTGTAAACCTTATAATCATTGGTAACTTGACATCATAAAGAAGGCAAGACGAATATTTTAGCTTGTTCAGTGAAAACGCATAGTGTTCATCAGAAACCCTACTTATAAATTACCTCATGACTTGCCAATTATCGAAATTATGGACAAAGAGTTGTTTTGAGTCGAAGCAATAGGCAACCTCTACAGCTTTTGGAATTCTTAGATCTCTACAACTTAGAAAAAAAAAAGAGACACCACTAAAAGACTAGAAAAAAAGAGTTTTTTTTTTTCTGCCCGTAAAAGAATAATAGAGAAGCCAGACGTACAAATTCAAACAAACGCCAAGAATCAGCTATAGCCAATACTATGAATAACGGAAACAAAGTTAAAAGCAGAACCAACTTGAGCCATGACAAAATTTTGCAAGAGTAAAAGGAAGAAAACCAATATAAGGCATTGAATCAGCTTTCTTAAGCACTAAACCCTACTCTTCTATGACAGTGCTAAACTGCAGGTGCTAATGACGTTTGTTTAACTCATTGCAATGAAAGTCAGTAGAACATGTGTCCCTAGTTATGTCTAAATTTGCTCTTTTTTTTCCTCTGAGAAAGTAACAGTAGAATGAAAGCGCTTGAGAGAATGAGAAACTACCTGAATGATGCCCTTAACTCTCCAAACTCCATGCCTGAACACAACGATCTGCGGGTCATCAGGATGCAAGTCCTTGAGTTCCCAACGAATATCCTCGTTGTTGGCGTTGTGTTCGCTCGACAACTGGATAGCAGAGAGTCCGCCACAGTTGCCTTTTTTTCCGAGAACAACCCGTGAATCTCCGAGGCTTGCCACGAAAAGAGTGTTCTGATATATCACTCCGACTAAACAGCAAGTGCCAACAGTAGCCAAATTGGGCATCGTACTCCACAGCTCTGACACAATAGAAGCGAATCCTTCTTCTGTCGCATGAAAGGCTCTTTGTATCGTCTCTCTTGTCACAACTCCTTGTGTTTCCGCTGATATTTCTGCATAATCATAAAGCCTGAGCAATCCCAACATAAGAGAGGCTCAACCTCCTTTCATAAAATGTACATTGCGCTCCTAGAGATGGCTAAAGCCTGGTAAAAACTCAGGACACTCCATCATCAATGCTAGAGCCAAGTACCCTCAAGCAAACGCTTTCAATAGCAAAAATATGGCAAACCACAGAAAATGGAGCAAAGCACAATCTAGCAGAACCGGGAATGATTCACACTTGACACAGATAACGTATATGAAAAAGAGGAGCATACTCGTACTGATTTTTTTGTGGCAATTTTCTGTAATCAATTAGATTTTGCGCAATGGAAGTCTAATTATCCCCAAAGAGATTCAAAGTCAAAGTGCCTAACTTTGTTGACCAATCACCATATTCGTTCACGAGACTTGAACCAAGAAAAAAATCAGAATTTAGTCAACGAATTCGTCTAGATTATGTAATTCCCACAAACCCCATTCAATTTACTGAAGCTCGATCACGAATCACAGTGGAAATGAAGATTTAACACTTGCAGAGATTGAAAGGATAACTACGAACCTCGAAAATGGTTGAAGAGATTATCGCAGACATAACGAGCAGCTTCAGGACCACCATGGCCGTCGTAGACGCCGACAAATGTACCGAAGTTTCCGGATTCGATCTGGCTCTGATCTTCGAGTACCTGATTGGCTTGAATCACAGCCATGGAAAATTCTCCGCCGCAATATTTACCGAGATCACGGAACCAGAGAAGTCCGTCTTTGCCTTCACCGCCGCTTCCGCCTGAGACGCCACCCGATCCGGCCTCAGAGTTATCGCAGATGTGCCCGAATGGCTTGAAGCAGAGAGAAAACAGATTCATCAATGAACCTGACATTCAACATCTCTCAGAAACCCCACCCTAACCCCAAAACCCAATCCCGGAACCGTAAGACTCGGGGTTACTCCTTTAGGGTTTCGATTCAAAACAAAAAAAAAGGAGCGGGATTTGGAGGATGAAATGAAATGGAAATAGATCGGGGGAGAATGATGGGAGAGAGAGAAAGAGAAAACCCTAGGTCTTAATGGAAGGGAAGATGCGCAGGATAAGATGCAGGCGCAGGATAAGGTGGTCAAGCGCAGGTTAGTGGAAGGCGATGATGGACGTGTCCTGTCCGGTGGCAGAGGAACAAAGAAATTCTCGCTTGTAATTTTTTGTCTGATGAGGAGAGCGATCTTCCTTAGCTGTCCGACCATTTTCTTAACCTCTTCACTATACAATTGTTGGCCCAAAAAAAAAAAAAAACAAATCATAAACTTGGTAGTAACTTTTTTGTAAGATGAATTATCAAATTTTTAATCAGTATTGATTAAAATACAGAAATTGAAAAAATTGTAATACAAATTTTATATATACATATATATACACCTGTTTCCACATTTCCAAATATTTCTCTTCGGCATATCCGTTTCCGATTTTATGCAACTTCATTTGCCCCCAATGATCCTCGAGAGCTTATGAGACTAAGAATGTGCGAGTGATTTCGATCAATATCCAATATCTGTTATGTATTTAGCATGTAACAATGTTTGATTATATTAATGTCTTATCTTGATATTTACACTTCAATTATATGGTTAAAAAAATTTAGTTTAACAAAAGCTCACTATATATAGTCCCTTATCATGCATATAAACTTCCTTATGATTTTTTTTATATTTAACTTAAATGAAACTTATTTTATTAGTTGACAAAGGGGAAGTATTGATATTAAATGAAACCATTTGTGGTATTAATTAAATAAAAAGAGTTACACATTGATATAATTAATAAAATAGTTTCAAAAAATTAAGATTTCCAAGGAAGACAAACATCAAACATTCCGGTGTTTTTGTTACGCTTGCAAGGTCCATTCTTGCGTATCTTCCACTCGCAGTGTGTGCATCCCAATTTCTCAAATTCTCTATCTCTCTTTTGTACATAGATATCAAAATAATGCGATTCGGTCCCCCAACTAAAACTGCAAAAAAATAAAGTACGGCCGAAGATATCAGGTTTAAAGCTAAATGAGCATGATCCACCTGGTGCCATACTCCGGTCTCCGAGATCATTATCCCCCGATTTACAATGGTATTGTAGAGGTAAACCACCTCCAAGGTCATTATACATCACCACTGTCGTCGTTGTCTGTGCTCGAGATATAGTTGCACTTGTGAACATAGTCATTATGAAGAGAACTATGAGCTGTTTTAGAGAAATCATTTTTGCTTGTAAAGTAGTATTGAGCTTTGGGAAAACTGTATGATTATTCTTGACCTAGGCATAAGCCTTATATACACTCTTACAAACGTGATACCCAAATCCCGAATCATATATTTCTATAGATACACTTACCATATACTTTATTCTCTGAATATACATCATAATACTTAACGTTCTAGAACTATCTAGAACCTTCTCTTAACACTGCTTTTGTTTGTCTGTCTGTTTTCTTAGAACACTTGTTGTATCTATATAGTGAAACGACGTCATATATTCTTATATTTTGAATATAGCACTTTTGGTAATTAATGGTATGGTCAAAAGATATATAAATAAGAATGTTTCTTTTTTTTTTTTTGAGATACGAATATACGATTGTTAGTTAAGGCATGCAAAATATGATTATTCTTTTCTTTTTCAGCGATTTATTTCATTCCTTAATCAGCTATATGGTTCAAAGTTCAAACTTCAAATCAACCTTTCACTAAATCAAGCATTCTGACTTCACTAGCACAACCAAACACATTTGGGCTCTAAATGGTGACCAATGAATAAAAAAGAACAATTGAATTCCTCTTCATTCCAAACAAAATACACCATTTAAAAGGAATTTTTTTTATACTCATTCATCCTTCAATCTTAAACAGTCAATATTTGTTACAAGTAACTTTTTTACACATATAATTCCTTTTCATTTCTTCTTTACTAGGGAACAATATAACAAAAATAGTTCCCACCAAATTCGAAGAGGAACAAAAAGAAAACTATATTCTTATTATATATTCTATTCCTATTAATTCTTTTCTTCCTCATTCTTATTATTGGTCACCATTTAGAGCCTTGATGAATATTACAGAGCTTTAGTAAAACCAGTTATTAGCGTAATAATTATTTTATTATAACTAGGTTTTACTCTATATTCATTTTGTTTGCATCAATCAAATAAGAACAAGGTGCGTTTTTTCAATCTTTTTTTTTTTGTTGGAAAACATTAAAGAAAGGAATAACTAATAAGAGAGAGAAAAAAACAATATCCTCTACAAAACTCATGAGGAAAACATTAGCCCCTAGAATTTATTTTCCTCTAGTTTTTTCTTCTTTTTAATTCCACTTGTTACTCTAGAAAATCTATCAGATAGAGCCTATATTTTTGGAAAAAGATTCAATAAAAGACGAAGGGTTTGTATTGTCATATTTATTTTTCAATTGTTATTAATGATCAATGTGGCCAGTTCTGAACTGCTGCATCGTCCTTCAAGCAAATTTAAAAGTTGGGTCCTGTTCTATTTTTTTTGGTCATCTGATTGGATATATATTGTTACCTATATGTAGTAAGATCCACCGTTGTCGCTTTCATCAGCGAGTTTAGTGACTTGGGACGGTTAGTGATACTGTGATAACAACGGCGATAGCACTAAATTCCTTTTGGGGCAGTACTGATTATGATCTTCCGTTTGAGCTATAAATTAATTAAGACGCCTTTTACGTAAAAAACACGGTATACTGTTTATGGTATTGACCTCTCCTTTTTGTGTTTCTATGATATCTCAAGACTTGGTTAACCTTAATGTTAACTAGTTTAGTATAATATGTCTTGTTGTTAAATAATTTTGGATGAATTTTCGAAACAATGTATCAATATATAATATGATTCACACTACTAATTAATATTTTTTACTAATGAGTTAGAACATCATTTGATAATAATAAATATACATCAACCTAAACCTTGTCACACACGCTTCTAACCACTCCATTATTCCCGGTTAACACCTTGTAAGAAGACAATTTTACAAACGCAGAAGAGAAAGCGTTGAAGAAACGATCCTGATCAGCCGCAAACGCTTCTACAAAAGGGCGTGTACGTGGGTCGGCTCCAATCTCCGAGTCGATTCTGAGATTGCCACGACCCGCTATGGCATCATCGTAATAAGCCGTGTCGAAGGTCAACGAAGTTTGATCGTTTGGAACAAATGTAGCTTCCGCAGTTTTGGAGGATGGAGAAAATTCTGGGCATACAACTCGCAAAAACGTTTCAAAACGTGGATCCATGTTAGCGTTCGTCCCGTTTGCGTTATCGAAACGCGATAGTACGTTGTTGCAATGTGTAACTCCTAAAGTATGTGAACCTGCATGCAAACAAAAGAAAAACAAAAGCAAGTGCTATCAATTATATGAAAAAAATATGCATGATCCAAAAGTCTTATTACTTATTATTATAAGAAATAAAAATGCAAACCCAATAATTCGTTATACATAAGATAATTAAGCCCATGCAGGATAGATATATAAAGTGATAAAGTCTTGTAAGAATATAAGAAAATAGATGATGTTGTATAGTATACCCATAATGGCGACGGACTCTTCGACGGTCATGGCCATGCCAGCAAAAAGACTTAAGATAGTGTCCACGTCAGCAGTGGAGGGAGGAAGCTCAGAGTCAGCCACGTGTTTGCTAGGAGTGGAGAGAGAGTCTTTTCTTCCTAATGGCACGGAGATGAGTGGACCACCCGTGAGAGCGACGGCTTCTCTTGCGGCGAGGATGATGATATCAGAGCAAGAGACTTGGTTGGGACACTCGGCTTCCAGTGAGGTTTTGATTGAGCCAATCAGTTCCCTCTTTCTGATTCCGAAGTTCTTGGCTGAATAGATCTCTGTGAACTGGTTCTGGTCCCCACTTGGCTCGATTAGGATCGATGCGTCACAGCCCTGTGAAAATGCAGTAGCCATTTGTTCCCCGACAATTTAATGAGATGCAGTAAATTCGTAGTTTAGTTTTTTTTAGATCTCTCTAAAATACTATCGAAATTGTGACTTGTACAAATACAAAACTATTTGATTCTCATGAATGTACGTAGTTTAAGTTTAATGGATCGCTAGATTAAATTAAAATTAAGGGATTGTATAATATATTCAAGACTCTCGACCAAATCAACTGATCCTTGTCATTTTCTTCTTCTTCTATGTATCCGATTAGTGAAAATGGTTTTACTATTTAGCCTAAGCTATAAATTAAATCTAGTTACAATACCATTATTATAAATGATTTTATGATATGACGCGCATTAACATGGCAAAAGTTACTTCATGCTTCCTATATATAGTCCACAATGGACCGTGACGTGTTTAACTACTTAAAGTGGTCTTAGCAACTTTTCCGCGCCTTGTTGTCCTTCTCAAATTTATGGATGACATGCAAAACCCAATAAATTAACTACATTAACAACAATATACGTTCATATAGAAAACATCTCAAATTTTGTTCGTTTATATAGAACCAAAATAAAAAAAAATCTTTTGGTTAAAAGAAAATAAAATAAAATTCATGTCAGAAAATATATTAGAAAATAGAGATTACCAATATCCAAGTTTGGCATACTTTAAAGACGACATTACCGCATTCGTGTTGTTAATTCACTCAATAGTGTAAATCAAATCCTTAAGATGATAAATAAGCACCTTTTGTAAACTAAACCCTTTTGAGTTAAAAACAAAGCCATAATTGAGAATATTTTAGAGAGATATGGAGGTATGTAGAGATAGAGAACCTGAACTTGGCAGTCATGAAACATAAGCCTAAGCAAGGCTGAAGGAGACGTAGGATCAAGTATAAACATTGGTGAAATCGAAGATCTCACGATATCTTCGAGTTTTGGACATGTTTTCTCGTAGTAATTGTAAGATAAGCCTTCATAATTAGTTTCCATTTGATCGCCACTAATGCAGCTACATAACAAACTGATGACCATGACAAGAAAACACGATGCAGAAGCTGCAGCTTTGCTCTTTGGTTTCATCACTCTCTCTATCTCTCTCTCTCTCGCTCTTTTTTTTTTAGAATTGAGTTAATCAAAATCGGTACTTTAAGAGACGATGACTCGTATATCTGCCTTTGGATGTGTATCTATATATAGGAAGCCGAAGCAAGGGACGTGACATTAATAATCCCAACTGACTACTATTAAAGAAAAAAAGACATGAAATTGATTTTAACCGATAGGTTCTCGAATTTTCGGTTAAGTTTGGTTTACCCCCACGATTTCATGTATACGATACAGGTTGCTAGGTTTACTTATGTAAAGGATGTTGGTATGACGAACCTAAGGGAAGATACGGAACCCACATTATACCGGCTGCTCTTATTTATCTCGATTTCTTCGGTTGATTCATTCGAATTCTAAGCGAACGTAATTGAAATTTCGCTGTACCAATGTGACATTCGTTATTAAAAAGTCAACTGAACATAGATACCGGCCAAAATTGGTATTAGATTAAAGACTAATATATTTCCGGTTAAGTTTGGTTTACAATTTCGCAATCGAATCTATCGATGTTACTATGATGTTGCAGTGCATGAGCATTGAAATCTCGCATTTGGTTTAAAAGAAAGTAGTGAACCAGTTGACCGGTTTGATTCAATAAATGGTTATAGGTAGGAGCAAAGTAGAAACAGTTGATTAAGATTAAGACAATACAGAGAATGAGTAAATTAAAGCACCATGCATGCATAATGTGACCAGTTAGGTTTGATTTCACGTATGCCTTTGTTTATTCATATGCATACACATGTGACATGTACGCCCCCTTTATTATCTTGGTTAGACTAAAAGAAAGCAGGAAATTTTGTTTTCCTCATTTTGTTTTAGTGAAACGTAAATTAGTTATATTTATTTTTTTCGGAGGAATTCAGATAAGCGTTATCTTTAAGATTTAAAATAATTGGAGCGCAATCAATATGTATTCAGAAAAAGAACCGAACAGAAAAGTAACACACACAAGAGTGTAGGGTCTTAGAAAAAGACGAGTAAATAGTCGTATTGGTGAGACTATAGTTAATACGAATTTTCGGTGAAATTAATATCCTTAGCTGTTTTTACAAACGTGGGAACTCTGACTTCACTATTTCCCTTCGTTATCCTAAAAACTTTCCAATTACGTTTTATTTTCCCCAGATCCGCATAATGTTACTTTCTTTATACTTTCTCCTTTTTATTAATAAAAAGTTGTATATTTCAACATATTTGAAGTTTTAAAAATAATTTTAAATATGATGTACGTAATTGCAATGGATATCACTGTAGTGATCAAATTTTACAATTAACAACATTGAAGGCTTAATGTTGGGTTTCTTCTTTCTGTGCTACCCCATTCCTCATTATTCTGATCTTTCTGGACTTGTTCAAGACAAAATATATCCCTTATTAAATAGCCTTTCTTTAATCGAATATATTGGTCCTACCTCATCACAGTTATAATAATTTATTTTACCAAATTCAATATCATTAATACATTGAAAACGACTAATACTTAACATCTCATGTGAATACTGTACACTTGAAATTTATAGACCTCCTGTTTTTTTTTTCTTTCCCTCGATTAACATAAATCTTTGCAAACGAAAACGTATTTTATTACGATTTACGAACCTTTCATACCAGAAAAAACGATCTAACATTACTGGTGCAAAATTTATAAACCATGACAAAATCTCGATATCATCTCTAACTCAATCATCCTAACATCAAAAGTTGGTCAATCCCACGGTTTAGATACCATAAGTAAGCAGAAAACAATGCATAATCTAACAATATCAGACTGTACTTTATAAGTGATGTTATCTACCTTATTTCTTGTAGTGTATCAATTCAAGATGGAGTGCTACGAAATACCACGATGGCTTATTTGGAGTAAAACCCGTCCGAAAAACTAGCTGCAACCTTAGCTTTTGAAGATTCGACCACCTGACCGATAAACACTGGCAAGTTCATGTTCACATTCTCAGGTGACCCTGACCAACTTTAAAGTTCTATCATAACTTATGGAGAATTAACCACAAAGCATGCTTCACACTGTAACCTATATGGCTATATATAAAGAGAGAACGCTTAATTAATCTATTAAGAAAATATCATTTATGATTTTGGTATATAATCATGGAGATATGTTTGATTTTTAATTGGTGGACTTGGCTGTTTTTCTTGAGATTTTCATGGCCCGTGAGTAAAGTAAGTTCTTGTAGGTAACTTGGTACCACATTGGTTATAGATGCATAGTTAACACTTAGCACCTTCCTAAGTCCTATCTGTAGCGCGTGAGTATATACCATGCCAGATTGGACCCTCTAGCCTATATATATATAAGGCCATGAACATTCTCGGACATTGGAACATGACAACCGGTATGGAGCCAAACCAATATTAGTGTAGAGCATTGTAAAAGAAAAAAAAAAATGTGACTATCAAAACAACACTAGTAAATAAAACAATGAAAAAAGAGTCAATAGTAATGTAGATCAGTCGACAAATTTTAAATTCGAACTTCTGTGGAAAATGAATGGTTTATATATATACAGTACACAACAATCTTCTTTTTTTATTTTTTACCAAAGATAGAAATATTCCTCAAAGTATTTTCGTCCATAAATAATAAATAATAAATGTCTAAAAATAAATTAAAAAAAAAAACCCTAAGAAAAAACCATCTCTTCCTCCAAAATCCCTTACCTCCCAAAACAAAACAAACACAACCAAACACCCTAAATTTAAAAACCTCTTTTCTTAAATTTAACCATTTCCTTCACCAATATAATCTCTTTATAACATCCCCATTCCAAAAAGAAAACTAGAACCCCTCCTCCAAAAAAAAATAAACCAAAATTGAGATGGATCATCGAACAGGAATGATCCTTGTCTTAAGCATAGTTGTAATGTCCGTATGGGGTTTGGACGCATCAGCAATGCAAAAGACGAAATTCGACGCACCCCTTCTGACTGAAAAAATCGCAACAAATAGATCGATAATTGTCGATATTGAAGGCAAAGGAGACTACACTTCGGTTCAAAAAGCCATTGATGCTGTCCCTGTTGGTAACTCTAATTGGATTATCGTCCATGTCCGTAAAGGAATCTACAAGTACGCATGCTTTTACGACATCTAACATTTTACAATATTTCATATGCGCACGCAAACCATATTATACAACATACATATATAACCAAGTTTAGAAATCTAGAACGTATTACTATTGTTATCGAATGCAAAGATGAATTTTCACTGTACAATTATGGAATTATGTAAATGATATTTATGACATTTCTTAATTTGAATTTGATGATTTTTATTTTGTTGGAAAAAAAAAGGGAGAGAGTGCACATTCCTGAGAACAAGCCGTTCATATTCATGAGAGGTAATGGAAAAGGAAAAACGGTCATCGAATCTTCGCAAAGTTCGGTCGACAATGTTGCTTCAGCCACTTTCAAAGTCGAAGCTAACCACTTCGTTGCTTTTGGTATCAGCATCAGAGTATGTATCACACACAATTGTAGATTTTCTTTTTTATTTCATATTACGAAATGACACTGGTGTCTTAATGAATTTTTGTGATGAACCTAACGTACAGAATGATGCACCAATCGGAATGGCGTTCACGTCTGAGAACCAATCGGTGGCAGCGTTTGTGGCTGCTGATAAAGTAGCGTTTTACCATTGTGCGTTCTACAGCTTGCACAACACTTTGTTTGATAACAAAGGTAGACACTATTACCATGAATGTTACATCCAAGGCTCCATCGACTTCATCTTTGGTCGTGCAACTTCCATTTTCAACGTACGTTTTTCCCACTAACACATTCTCTATAACTTAACATATAGATGACCGCCAATAATATACCACAATTTTAACCTTTTCTCATTCTTTTTTTCTTTCCCAAAATCGTTACAGAATTGTGAGATATTTGTGATTTCGGACAAGAGGGTGAAACCGTATGGGTCAATTACAGCACACCACAGGGAACACGCAGAGGAAAATACGGGTTATGTGTTCATAAGAGGCAAAGTGTACGGAATCGATGAGGTTTACTTGGGACGAGCCAAAGGACCTTATTCTCGGGTCATATTTGCTAAGACTTACTTGTCCAAGACCGTTGTTCCTAACGGTTGGACCAACTGGAGCTACGATGGCTCGACCCAGTTAGTCTCTAATCATTATTACTTAATTACTTTGACCTAACTTGCATAGTAATTTATTGTTTATGTGTATACTAATACTCTTGAGACTTGGATATCAGGAACTTATACCATGCGGAGTATAAGTGTCATGGACCAGGTGCTGAGAGGCAACATAGATCTGATTGGGCCAAAGAGCTTACCAAACAAGAAGTTGAGTCTTTCTTGTCCATTGATTTTATTGATGGAACTTCTTGGCTCCCTGTTTGGCTTCAGCAAAAGTCTTAGAGAGTTCCTTTATGTTGTCCGTGTCTCGCGTTTGACTTTTGGCGTTTCGCGTTTTGGTTTGGCTTGAAAAAAAAAGCTCATATGAAGAAAGAAGATCCCCATATTTTTCTTCGACGGTATACTATACGAAATAGTTTTATCTCTCTATATTTTCTTTTTGTTCTACTCTAAAATGTTTTTAGAGTGATTGGGAAACTCTTATGTTGTTTGCACACATTATATAAGACAGTTTCCATTTTAATAATATATGTAACCTAAGTTATAAATCATATTTTCCAATTTAAACTATTGTTCCGAATAATTCACCGGATTAACAAGCAAACGAATGATATTGTGAGTACCGGAAAATGGTTTTAATTTTTTTGAAGTATGGTCACATAATAAATCACAAAGGAAATATGACTTGGTACATAAGTAACTAGATTTGTATGAATATTA
>NW_006256885.1:3521751-3524094 GCF_000478725.1 Eutrema salsugineum
GATCATATCTTTGATATTTGTTCTAGTATCTTGTTTTCTACCAGTACACAATTGTTATAATAGCTCACTTGACTAGCTACTAACACTATATATACTAAGTAGAGATCGTAAAAGCATTTATGAGATATGGTTGAGAGGGGGCTTTGAACCTCTTCTGTCCTTACAACGCGTTTCTCCGCATGTTCTCATGTTCAAATTTTTTCTACGAAGCAATTAATGAGGGACACACAAGTGCCTCTTTTCATATTAATCTCCTATTCCTATCATAACCTGTCACCCTTTATTTAATTCCATGTTCGTCAAGTTTACCATTTCAATATTGTGTACAGCTTATAGGCTAACGTGCAAAAAAATGAAAACTATATAGCTAGTTCGAAAAACCTATCATCATCAGGAGAGGGGAAGGTGAGGATGTGATTAATTTAAGAATATCCTCTACTCTCTTTTACATTTAGAGCTTCTCAACTACTTTAGATTTGGTAGACACATTCAATGCGAAATCCCCACTATCATTTTCATTATACCCACTCTAGTAGTAATAGTAAGTTTAGTAAACCTCTTGAGTATTTCACCATCATTTCTTTATTTGACTAGTGGAAGGGGAAGAAAGAAACCTGTGAATAAAATGATTTCTTCTATAAGAATCTCATATTTGAATTTACTTTTAACAAGAATGAGTAAAAATTCTTAAGCGTTAGTTTTGAATCTATGATAATATTAACTTCAAACGAGCATAATTATGTTAAGTGTATCATTTATCTTCTTATTTTCCCGTAATTCATAATTCCATATACTACTATTCATCGTGGAAAAGGAAGAAATTCATGTTATCATTTGTAACGCCTTTTTTTCGGACAAGTTTTCTTTGCAAAAATACGGTCGCCGCCGAGATAAGCTCCGGCCATGGCCTTGAGTTTTGTTTGAAATAACAAGTAACAATTAAAATGGATTGATCAATCGATCAATATCTCTCTTCTTTTCTCCTTCTTTTCCCTCTCTCGGTGTTATCAATATACACGGGGCAAACAAAAGAAAACAAGTCTTGCAGACTCTATAACTACAGTTACATTTTTCTTTTCCGGCGAGCCAAACGCAAACAATATCCTTCCTCTTCTCTACTAATCTCACCGGAAACAAAAAAACTCTCTATCTTCCTCCGGTGTCGTTAGACTCACACACACATACACATACAATGATACAAACTCTCGTTGCCAATATATGCGTGACTACTATGGCATCATCAACATCATGTCGCCGCTGCCGCTAGCGGTTGATAAAGCGCGTTTCAGAGGAACGGGGAGTTCGAGAATGATGAGGAAATAGGACCGTTCTGACTCTCGGATGTATTGAACCTCACCATTCATTAGCTTTAGAATCTTTCGACATACGCTTAGACCTAACCCTTCAGGGCTCGTCCACCTGCTGCTATGGAACATGTCTCGGACCAGCTCTGGAGGCAAACCTTCACCTGGGCACGCCATTCTGAAACCGCAAAATAAAGACATATACAGAGAAACCAAAACGTGAAACCAAAGTTTTAACACTTTTGAGCTGGTTTTCATCTGTTTGAAAACAACACAACCTATGGTTCTGTCCACAAGTTGCCACTTTACCGAACAAAAACTGCCACCCTAAACCATTCTTTATCCGAACAAACAATAACAAAAACAACATCAAATTAAAACATTAACTGAATCGATTAAAACCTCATTTTCTTTGAAAATCCTGTAAGTTAATATATTTTGTTAAAACGCCGAAAGTAAATTCGTAACTCACCAATTCGAATTCGTAGTCTTCCTAAACCGAGAAATATGGAACCAAAAACCGAATTGGGAGACAACAGTGAGAACAATGAAATGTACCTGAATTCTGTGCGGATAGCGGAGAATCCATCAGCCATTTGCTTTGAAACTTGGTTTAGATGGATCTCTACCCACTCTTGAGATGGTGCATACCGGATTATACTCAGCAGAAACTCAGCCAGGAGCTGTTGAATCCTTGTCTGGTCTCCATAAACAGCTATAGATTTGATCTCTTCAGGAATGTCACGAATCAGCTGGAGACCTCTCTCTTTTAGTAAGAACATCGCTTGGCTTACAATCGCGTTTATGACACTTCCGAGGAAAAACTCCACCCTCTCTAGCTTAAATGAACTGATCAAATGGAAAAACAAAATTTGGAATCTGGCAACATTTTGTCAAGTTAACAAACCCATTTTATAGAGAGTTTCAAATATAAACTCACCCGTCTTCAATTCCTTCAAGATCCATGTCACTGACAATCCTCGAGATCTGCTTCTCGCAAGAAACACTCGTTTCAAGAACTGTTTCTGATCCTCGTTCA
>NW_006256885.1:3524443-3604683 GCF_000478725.1 Eutrema salsugineum
CCGTGAGATTTTCCATCGCGGTGTTCCACTCCAGGCAGCACGTGTTCTCGTCCGCCGCAAAGATTGGCGGAATCAGCGGATTAGGGCTATGGACAATGGCCTTGTAGTCTCCTTGTATGTTGATGAATTTATCCATTACGATTTTCTGATCAGTAACATCCTGTCCGACGAAACAGACGCCGACAATGTTGTTCAAGTAGTCCTTACTCGAACACGCATTTACAACCACAAAAACTGCTTTCCCTTGAAGTTCAGGGCTGAAAGTTTTCAGCTTTACCTCCACATTCTTGTCTTCTTCCCCTGCATTGATTGCCAAATGCAACAAACTTATCAGATAACCGCGAGTTGTATTTATACCGCAGATACAACATAATTGGAGAACTGAATATACCTCTCAGCGCACGAGAAAGGAGTTTATCGACAGTTTCTTCATTCTCTTTGTATATTAGATCAGAAACCAGAGACTTCCCCATGGCTTCTTCAACCGAGAGACCAGTCAATTCCGCAATCTTAGCGTTCCATCCATTGATGCAGCCTCCAGCGTCCACAGCGAATATCGGCACAGTTGCTGTCTCGATGAGCCTAACCATCTCTCTAGCAACTGCACCTAACTCATCAATCCCCTGCTCTCCTGCCATACACTGAACAGCACCATCTGCAGTCTTAGAGTTCAAAGCTGCCTCAGATTCTTTAAAAGAGTCTCTTAGAATAAGCTGGAGCGAGTGAATCGCATCCATTTCCGCAGTTTCCCATGGTTGACTGCGGCTCTTAACAACTTCAAGAAAAGCCTTGAAAGAAGAACGAGGATGCATCCGTTGCCCATCATCTTTGTCCTCAGGGTGATGCTTAGCACCTCCCCATTTGATTTCTTTCGCAGTATGAGAACGGAACCAGAAAAGAAAATCTCTTTTTGTGATATACGCAACCGCCATACCGCACACAGCATCCCCTAACGCAGCTGCACCGGGATACCCTGCATCGCCTAAACTATCTGTGCTTAATCCAGTTGAATCCGCGTGATTCGCAAGCAACCACTCCACAACGTCTTTTATCTGAGCTTCTGTCGGAGCAACACCCAACGGGTAATACTTTCCATGGTAAAGAAACGCCGCACCGTCACATTTCACTAAGTCCATTATACTAGGACTCTGTGTAACAATTCCAGCAGGCGAGTCACGAAGAAGCATATCGCATAACAGTGTCTGCGTTCTCAAAACACGTTTCTCTGACATTTGCAACGCTAATTGCAATTCCATGTTTAACTGTAAACCAAATGCCTGCATTAGAAACTCGCAAGCATACCTTAGAGGAAACGGTATGCAGCGAGAAGAGGTGTGATGGCAAACGACTAAACCCCAAAGCCTCATCGAGTTTCTCCCACCAGCGACATTGCTTCCGTCATCTTCATTGCCGTTTATTATAACCGCCATTGCTAAAGACGCAATCGATCCCATGTTAGCCATATACTGAGAGTGACATCCGTGAGGAGCCCTGAGAGTAGAACCAACCAAACACATAGATTGAGTGAGCCTATCGTCTTGGACCACAAGAACCGGCGTGGCGTGGCAATCTACGATCATACGGACACGGTTCTGCTTGAACAAGAACCGTGACGCTTGAGGAATATCAGTTGCCGGGTAATGTAGACCGATGTAAGGCTCTAAATCGTCTCGTCTACTCTCGGCGACAACTTCTCCGTGCTCATCTTCATGAAACTTGTAGACCATTACACGGTCGTATCCAGTTAAGTCTCTGACGCTTTCCACAACAGTGTCACAGAGAAGCTTAATGTCTCCACCGGGAAGCGACTGTAGCTGTGAAATCGCGCGAACCGCGAGTTTCTGCGATTGGACTGCTCCGGCAATCGAAAGCGCTGGATCTTCGGTTCGAGCTGGCTCTAAATCGATGACGACCCCAACATCGATTCTATGGAGAATTGCGTAAAAGGGTTTACCAGTGTTCTTCGAGTGGATCCAAACCGGATTCAGCAGCGTGATTTCTCGAGCCACGAACGCACGCTCGAGGAGAATTGAGCTCGACGCCGTGAAGAGAGAGCGCACATCCGTTCCCATCGCTAGAATCTCCGGCTTCTCGAGGCTAGGAACGGATTGAGGCGTAAGCCCTAGCATTTCCCGCGCGTTTTCGCTGTAGCCGATGATTCTGAAGGTGGATTCGTCGACGGCGATCATACATCCGAAGGGCTGGATGTAGCCTCCTCGCTGGATCCTGGAGAGATACGCCGTGATCTGCTGTTCAGGTACAGAGGATCCGTACGTCGTCGTTTTGAGGGACTGTGAGTAGTCGAACGACTTGCCGGACTCGCCGGACTGTTCGAAGACGGCATGGAGTCTCGCGTCGACGGTGTACTGCTGGATAGCTTTGCTCATTGAATCTGTGTGGCTCTGAGGCTGATTTTGCGGCCTAAGAGATTTTGTACCCGAAGATTGAGCTTGTTCTCTCCGGTTATTATGAGTTGTTGTGTGGAGACTGCGGTGACTTGAGGACGCTGCTTCTTCAGCACGGCCAGGACCACTGCCGCTGTTTCCTCCGGAAACCATGTTAAATTTTCCTTTTTTGGAGCCTGTTCGTGTTCCAGTTTCCAAAAGAAGAATTTTCCCCGAATTGCCTCGAGCTAATTGCCTCGAGTGACAGAGTAATTAGGCCTCAATCATGGGTATTTGAAATCTGGAGCTCCTCATCGACGGCAAGTAGTGAACGGAGAGGAATTTTTCATCGGGCAGCTGTTGATTGAAGATTTTCTCAGCTCCATAACATAGAAAAATGGTGGAGGGGAATTCTCGAGATTATGTCAGATTACATAAAAAGAAAGAAAAAAGAGAAATTTTGGGGAGAATTATTCTCCATATTATGCTGAAAATTGAAACCGAGAGGTTCTGGTGGACTCGCACATGACTTTCCAGAGCTAAATTCAGAGTTCTCTCCACTCATATACTTTGAATTTTCTCGAGAAAACGGGTGAGATTTCGAGGGGAAGAAAATGGGAACTTGGGATCGGAGATAAGAGGAATTAAATATCAAAAGGTAAAATGACGACCCAAAAAAAAAATAGTTATCAAAAGGTAGAAATTGGGTTACGGAAACCAATTAAATGAAGCAGAGAGGGCAAATGTGTGTCTGTGAGAAAGAGAGAGAGAGAGTCAGCGAGTGTCTTGTCGTCTTCCTGATTGGCTTTCTTTCTCCATCGTTTTTTTTTAATAACTTTTTCTGATATTGCGTCCACTTTACAATAATTATGTATGTTGTCGTACTTTCAGAAAATCACCCCAAAAAACTTTACTATGATCAATTTAACCCCAAACTTTGGCTTGTCGTTTTCTGAGAGAGAAAGGTCCAAGATTTTGGCCCAATATCACGTGGGCTATGCTTTATTCTCTCTAGTGCGCGCACGTGGCCTCTGGGCCCTTGGCGCGTGGTAGCCCCTGGAGTGGTCGAATCTATAAGGACATCTCAAAATTTAATCGAATCTAACTCGCATCATCAATACCGCAATTCAAATCGTACAACTTTTGTTTGGTTTCAATTCGTTTTCGTGACATATTAAATTTGACATATTACTGATATGAGAAACTTGTTTTTAACTCTTCTTTTACACACAGATTCTCGTAGGTACGTACATAAGGATTTAATTATATATAGTTTGGTATAGTATTTCCATATCTGTAATGCATCGTTATGTACAAGCTTCTATAGTAATTGTTTTGTTGTTAATCGAGAAAGTATGCAAGCAATTCTTTAGGTAGAAACTGTGGAAGTAACAAATGTGTGTTACCGAATAAATACTGTCTTCTCATTGAACAATTAATATATTTGCATAATGTATATACTGATATACACGACGAAAATTAACCTTTTGTCATTATGTAAACCGGCTATACCAAAAAGAATAAAAAATAAAACCGGAGCTCACTGAACAGTCTCAATGCTGATATATATGCTATCATCTACTAGTCGTATAACTTCTAATTGATACGAGGTGTCCAAAACGACAAAATCTTAAAAGTCGTAGAGATGAATTTGGAATATTAGGTGATTCTATACCCCATTAACGTACAATTATTTTCCTTATAAAAAGAACAAAAGCGTTCAATCAATAATAAAAAGAACATACATATAATATAAAAAATAGCAGCAGAAAAGATAGAAATATGACTGACGTAGAAAATTTGTGTGCATGAAAATTAAGGGTGCCTTGCAGAAAGATATTTTGGGCCGCGTCACAGTTTCACGTTTAGTCACTGTTTTTGTCTTCTCTTTTTTTTTTTTCCGTGTATGTTCGTGTTGTTTTTATTAAATCATTTTCCTTTTCTTGTGTTTGCTTTCGAGCTCTATTATATAATCCAGCTACCACTGTTTTTGGACATTAGACCAACTCAAATGGAAGGATTTTAGAAGAAACTCTTTATATTATATGTATAAAAAATAATAATTAAATATTATAGAAGCTTTTAAAATGAGAGAGAAGATATCCAAAGTCTCTTGTTTCAGAACTTCTCTTTATGCATTTAAAGATTCTTTTTTCCATTTTGTACTTGATTTCATTTTATATTATTGTTTTGAGAACTCACACTGTTTTCAACAACCTATTAGAAATGGTCTTATTCCATAAAACATTTTAGTATATATGACGACAAAAATGATATACAGACGCAATTGTAAATATTAATTTTTATTAGTTGTATATATAAAAGGAAAAATAGTGCATAGTCAATCAGGGGGTCTGTAACTCTGTATACTGTATAGTGAGCAAACGCTGCATGCCCATGACCTCTTGTTTTGGTCCTGACGAGATATGATTGGATGACTACAAACTTAATCATGCACCTATCCGCACTGGAGTGTACAGTATACTACTTCTTTGGCTAAGAATCGACCTCAGCGCTTTTAACCAATAAGAGATTACCACGTGTCAGTGAAATCCAATTCAGCTAAGCCATCCAAAAGCGCTAGCAACGTGGCCGGATTTTACACCGGTAGTATTATCCACGCAATTACCAAATCACCCTTCCAGTCTTCTTTCTCGAGCCCGCCTAGCTTTTCCTCGTCTCCTCCATGAACGGTTTTATCAGTTAAAAGCTATTTTTTTTTGAAACAATGCACTTCTTGGTGCCGACTTCGTCGTCTTCTTCACCTTCTCCGGCCAACACTTCTTCATTCTCTCTATTATTCTTAGCTCCCTCTCAAATCCCTGAGAATCTCTGTAAATTACCAGTGAAGATCCATATCGGAACACATGGAATCTCCGGTCAATCATCTAAGCACACGTTTCTGTGTGCAGTCGTCGACAGATCTTCTTCAGTCGTTTCGTCTCAAAAGAAATCTCCGAATGTCGAAGGCGAGGAATCTAATGCGGAGGAGGGAGTACTTGTAGTTCGACGGCCGATGTTGGAGAATTCCGATAAGGAATCTAGTGTGGAAGGGGGCAAAAAGTATCCGGCGAGGATCGATGCCGGTCTGAGTAAAATAGCGAAGAAGATGCCGATATTTGAGCCGGAGAGATCGGAGTCGTCGTCGTCGTCATCAGCGGCGGCTGTTGCAAGGGCTCAAGAGAAGCCGCTCTCGGTCAATCTCGATCTATCTCTGTACAGGGCTAAGGTTCTAGCGAGGAATTTCAGATACAAAGACGCTGAGAAGATTCTGGAGAAGGTAACATCGCTTTCTTCTGCCTTTTAAGTCAGGATCATGCAATTCTACTTGTTCCAACAGTCACTATGTAAGATGAAATTAGAGATTGGTTCTCAGGTTATGATGATCCTTACAATGTTAGATTAGTATAATGGATGGTTTAGCTTGTTGAAGAGAGGGAAATGTAGCAAGTAGACATCTTCTGAATCTAATCCTGTCTTGTTGGATTTTAAGTGCATAGCTTACTGG
This sequence comes from Eutrema salsugineum, assembly GCF_000478725.1. NCBI lineage: Eukaryota > Viridiplantae > Streptophyta > Magnoliopsida > Brassicales > Brassicaceae > Eutrema > Eutrema salsugineum. Next base: position 3,530,336 of record NW_006256885.1, read on the forward strand.
CCAGAGGATGGGAGACCGTACGTGGCATTGGGGAAGATACTGAACAAACAATCGAAGTTGGCCGAAGCAAGAATCGTGTACGAGAAAGGGTGTCAAGCTACACAAGGAGAGAATGCCTACATTTGGCAGGTTCTCTATGGCTTCGTCTTTGTTACGTCTTTAAGTCCATGAGTTTGGAAACCATTTGGTTGATAGATTTTACTTGAAGACAACAACCCTGTGTCTTTCTCATGCAATGTTGTCTCCTGCACTATTAACAAAATTTAATCTTGAAAACAGTGCTGGGCTGTCCTGGAAAACAGATTGGGAAATGTACGAAGAGCAAGAGAATTGTTTGATGCAGCTACGGTGGCTGACAAGAAGCATGTAGCAGCCTGGCATGGATGGGCAAACCTGGAGATAAAACAAGGAAATATTAGTAAAGCGAGGAATCTGCTCGCCAAAGGCCTCAAGTTTTGCGGACGAAATGAGTATATCTACCAAACACTTGCCTTGTTGGAGGCAAAAGCTAGTCGGTATGAACAAGCAAGGTACCTGTTCAAGCAGGCTACCATATCCAATTCGAAGAGCTGTGCGAGTTGGTTGGTAAGTGTTTTGCATCATCAAGCAGGTTTGTCATAAGAATTAGGACAATGCTATTCCAGAAAAGTGTATCTTAGGATAAATCACTAAAGATGAATGTGTAAAATGAGAATGCCATGAAACTACGGTTTTCACGGAACCAAATTCTAGCCTCCCCTGTCTTTATCAGGATTCAGTTTCTAAAGGTGGACTGTAATTAGAGGTTAGAAAATATTCTGAATGATCTTCTCTTTTCTTGTTACATGTTCACTTTTATAAATAGGCATGGGCACAGTTGGAGATACAGCAGGAAAGATTCCCAGCTGCTAGAATGCTTTTTGAGGTAACTCCTTCATTCTCTTTTCTATTTCCCAGTCACAAAGAGGTCAAAACAGTGAAGGCTGTATATACATCCCAGGAATGACTTGAGTGCCTGTTAAGCCATTGGGCTACATATGAAAGCTTCAGGTTGTGAACATGCCTTTCCTTTTTCACAGAAAGCTGTTCAAGCAAGCCCCAAAAACAGATTTGCTTGGCACGTGTGGGGGGTGTTTGAGGCTGGAGTAGGTAATGTTGAGCGTGGAAGAAAGCTCCTGAAGATAGGTCACGCGTTAAATCCTAGAGACCCTGTTCTCCTTCAGTCCCTTGGTTTACTGGAGTACAAACACTCGTCTGCTAATCTTGCCAGGGCTTTACTAAGGAGAGCGTCAGAGCTTGATCCTAGACATCAACCTGTTTGGATTGTAAGTATTCGAGATTCAAACATAGCATGGGATCTGGTCGAATAGTTTTGGTTTATATGCTTTTAAGTTTTAACTTTAGGTGATGGTAAGTTCTACAGAAACTTGACCATTCACTTAGTAGACCTTAGTTTTACCGAGTTCTATCTGGCTATCTAATTAAGAGTCTTCATAATCGAGTATGGAAGAGGAAATGATTAATAAAGTGTATTGTGGCGTAGGCTTGGGGTTGGATGGAGTGGAAAGAAGGAAACACATCAACAGCTAGAGAACTTTACCAAAGAGCTCTTTCCATTGATGCAACTACTGAAAGTGCATCTCGTTGTCTACAGGTATAACTAATAACTACTGAAAGTGCATCTCGTTGTGCATCTCAGCGAATGAACACATTGAAAAAGCGAGGCATAAGATTTATTCAGTATCAACTACTAACGTGTTAGATACATAAACTTAACTAGCTGGAGAATTTGCTAAAACATTAACATATATGGTGGATGCGGAAACAAACGTTTGTGTCTGATAGGCGTGGGGAGTTCTAGAGCAGAGAGCAGGAAACCTATCAGCAGCAAGAAGATTGTTCCGAGCATCACTGAACATCAACTCACAAAGCTACGTTACATGGATGACATGGGCAAAACTTGAGGAAGACCAAGGAGACTCCGAGCGTGCTGAGGAAATCCGCAACCTCTATTTCCAACAAGTAAGCTCTTCTACACATTCTTGATTTCTAGCAGGATCTTCTATTAGAGTTACTATTCATCTGTTGATGGCTTCTTCTTCATTTCAAAACAGCGCACGGAGGTCGTTGATGATGCTACGTGGGTCACGGGTTTCTTAGACATCATTGACCCGGCTTTAGACACCGTTAAAAGGCTTTTGAACTTTGGTCAGAACAATGACAACAACCGGTTAAATGATACTCTTAGAAACATGGGTGGTGCTAAAGATAGCCAGTCCAATCAGCAACCAGGAAGCCCTGTGGGACGCGAGGATACTGAAACCGGGAGTGGATTTAATCTCGATGCGTTTTTACGCGAGAAACTATCGTTGGATCCGTCGAAGCTAGATGTTAATCTTGATTCTCAGAGGTTAGGGAGATTCATTAGAGGGAGAACAAGTGGTGCCTGAAAAAAAGGTGGGGTGATTTATTAGGAGTGTAAAGATGAAGGGGTCCATGTATAATTTTGAAGAATTGAAGGGCAGCAACAAAATTGCTTATACTCCCATTTTAAAAATATAAATTTTGTAAAAAGATTATGGAAGATTCTTAATAGAAAAATCAACTTGATGTTTCTTTCTTCAGCTGATTATCCTATTTGACCTGTTTCAGATTTCACATACATTATGAACTTCCGAAAAAAAAATTGATCAAAGATAATTCGAACCTTTTTTTAAGTTATCACGGTTTCATGTTTTTTTTTTTTGTTCCTTACCCACTCATAGGTCATAGCATTATGTGAGGAAAATTGTGTCTATTTCAATATTAATTTTAAAATTAAAATCCCCGCGAAAGCACAACTAATGGAATGTCCCTGAATCCAATTAAAACCCCGGCAATTTCAGTAACGGCAAATCTAGGGTTTTGAATCCGGCAATTCAGAGCTCTGAGATGGGAGATACAAACGGAGGCTCGCTCATTGAAGAAGTAGAAGACCCTTTCCTGGCGTTCATCGACTATGCCAGAGCTGTGATTTCACCGGAAGAAGACGAAATCGAGGATGCCGAGGAGAGCAAGAAGGATCCCAGCGAAGCCACGGCTGAGGCTAGCGGTCCGGGTTGGGGCTGGGTCGCGTCGCGTATCTTGAAAACCTGTACCGCTTATTCGAGCGGTGTCACTGCCGCGATTCTGTTGTCTGATCTCTCTCAGGTGCTTCCACGCTCTCCTACTTCCATCTCGATGTTTCTCGATTGTGATTTTATAATCTGTACTCTGAAATGTATGAATTGTTTATCATTGAATGTTTGTTTGTTGTAGGCATGGCATGAGCAAAACAAACCAGGAATGTCAAAGAGGAAGCCGGAACTTATAGATCAGATGAAAAAGAGTCACGGAATAAGAAGAAGGCTCGCTAATACTGTCACAATAGACTCGATTTACGAGAAGAATTTTTTGTCCATGAACAGCGTTTTGGAAGCTGTTATTATCAAAGCCGATGTTCTTCCTGGTATTATCTAGCAAAAACTCCTGTTAGCATTTTCATTTCCAGTGTACCAAATAGGTGGTTTATCAAATTCAAACATGATTGTTTCAGGTACAAACATATTCATGCTTACACTCGGGGATTTCTGGAGCTCCAACACTATTGATCTCTATCTACATCGGAGGTAATGAATCATAATCTCGTATAGGGATGAATTTGAGTGCCTGTTTATGATGACTGTATAGAGATTCTTATAAGCTTTTTATACTTGTTGCGTAGATATTATGAGTTGGTGGAAACACCAAATGGGATTCTTAGGAAAGGCAGAGAGGTTTTGGTCACTGGATGCCACCTTCGTACCGCTAGAGAAGGATGTGGCACTCCACGGTTACTTCCAACAGAATATCTCGTCATTTTGCTAGATGAGGTTGTGTTTTTAGTCAATCTTTTGAGAGAATAATTAGAAATGCAGTCTTGGATTTGCATTGAGTTAGTTCTAACTCTAACACATCGCAATCTTCATATAAATTTTTATTTGGAGAGTAATGGTTTAGTCTTTACCTGACTCTCAACTACTGTAGGACGAAGATGATGATGCAATCCTCATAGCAGCTCAATTTTGTTCGGATACTTTCTCATCTGTTTCTCTTGATGCTTTCAACAATGGAACTTCATACTCTTTGTATGCCAGGTAAGAGAATTATACCTGCGTGTAATATCACTCAGTACTGGTCTTGGTAAAGTAACTTACCACTCACATGCCTGGTTGCAAACACGTTCCAGAAACTTCAAACATTAATACAGTGATTAGATTATCAGATCAAAACCTTTTCGAAGTAGTGACTGGCAGTATCATTCCAAGTTTTGCGATTTCATAGTGAATTTGTAGAAAGATGTGCAAAGTTCTCATCAAAAAAAGATCTACGAAGAATATGTTGTGAGAGATTCAATGGGTACCTTGACTAAACTTCTATTGGCTTTTAACGCTAAAGCAAGATTGCAACTTCCCCTCTTGGTTTGAGTGCAGGATTGAATCGATAGGTCCTCTGGAATCTGAACTCCAGTTTAGTACTGCGCATAGAAGGCAAATTTCACTTGTAGATGGTGACGGCGCTAGGTTGAAATTTATCTTGTGGGGCGAACAAGTCATCGTGGCAAACCTTATGAGGTAAGATCCTGGCTAGGTGCTTCTATCTTAACTTTTTTTTACCAATTCATTTTTTTTTTTTAAATTCGTTTTCAGTGTGGGAAGTGTGCTCGGGCTTGAGAGGCCTTATATTTCTAGTCTCGAAGAGAGTGCAATGGATGGAAAGGATGAATTCTGCCTTGAATATGGTAGCGCAACACATCTCTATCTAGTGCCGTCAACCTTACAAGAGGAAATGGTAGATGGACTATTTATTGCTCTTTTTTTTGGTTTAGATTTTTACATGATTTTTGATATCACCAACTTGTTTGTTCTTCAGGTTTGTGTATCATTATCCCAAAATCAGTGTCAAGGATCTAAACTGCTTGGTTCAGTAGGAGTTTCGCAGGTGACATTGCCTCGTGATGCCGAGGGTTCTATAGACTTCAGTAATTATCCTTTTCGGGTGAGTAGAAGTTATGTTCCTATTTCTTCAAGCATGATATTAACTGAGGTTTATCAATCTAGAGGCTCTTTTCCCTTGCAAGTTAGCTTCATGGGTATGGTAATTGATTGATCTTTGTAAAGTTGTCAGAGGGCCATAACGTAGTTAGGATGGTTGTATGAGAGTATATTGCTTTGCTGCATCTACTAATATACCTCTCCTTGGTTGAAGTTCTGCAGACGATTATAACAGAGATTCGCGACAAAACCACTGGCATTAGTCTCTATGGCGTTGTAACAGATATCTTCCATGATCCAAATGCCACAAGAGTGGTCTTTTGTTTGAAAATTGAGGACACAACTGGAGCAATATGGGCTAGGCTTCACTTTAATAGTTACTGGTATCATGAATTCTGAAACGACATCCAAATAGCAATTTGGAGCCTCTAACATTCTGTTTTATGAGTTGTTTTTTTTTCTGGGTATGATTTCCAGGTCGTTGGGAAGGTTAGGACTTGGTCATGTCGTTTACGTTTCTGGATTATCCTGTAGAAGCACAAGAGAGAATTGGTAAGCATCTCTCTTGAAACTTAGAGCTATACTCATCCATCGCTATTAATTGGGGAACTAATTAAGCTCAAACATGAACGAAAAGCCTTATCAAAAAGGGAATTGGTTTTTCACTTTATTGCTTTAGCCTAAAGATTAATGGAGTTCTTGTTTGGTTGAGCAGCCTTGAGGTGTCATGGCACGAGAAGGACGAGAAAGCTACGTTCATCAACCTTAGCTGCTTGCCTGCATTTCTGAGCTCTTCTTGTCTTCACAGAATCTCTACCCTCTCCCAAATCTCAAAACAGAGAAAACCTGAAATTAACGTACGTCTTAGTTTCCAAATGATTTCACAGAACTTTATACATAGGTTTTCCTTTGTGCATCTCATTTATATTCTTTTTTTGGACAGATTTGTCGGGTTAAGCTGGATGAGATTGACCAATGCCATAACATCAACACGAGATTATCGCACAGCATTTGCGGCCATTTCATAGATGAAGAATCATCATCATCTTCTTCATCACATGGAGGAAATCTGCATTGTAGCTTCTGCCGAGTAAGCTGCAACAGTAACGCAGGATCAGAAGTAGTGAGAACTTTCCACGTAATGATAACTCTCGCAGACGAGGAAACCAAACTATACGCGTGGTGTACGGGTCAGTCCGCATCAGCTATACTCCAGATTTCCCCTGACGAATTCTGTGAGCTCCCTGAGGTAACAAACCAAATCTCTTTGTGTATGTTTGGTACTTAAAAGTTGTTATTTTATGGCAGTAAAATCCATTAAATCAGCTAATGTATAATGGGTTTCAGGATGATCAGCTAATGTATCCATCTTCATTGGAGAACGAGTGGTTCCTTGTGGCTTTAGCCGAAAACAGCGGTAGCCGGAATTTGGGTTCCGGCCATCGGTTGTCTCATGAGACGGAGGCGGCTTGCTGGGAAATTACCCGCGCTCTCAAGATTTAAACTACCATTATTGAAAGATCTCATTGGGTTCTACTTTTTTTAATTTTTGTTTTTTTTGTTGTTGTCATGATGATTAAAAAAGAAGAACAGAATCTGACCGTGTTAAATTAGTCGAGATGCTGTTATGAATTGAGTACGTGGCTTGATGTCTGTTTTGTTTTGGTTTCTAAAAAGGGTGGGACCGCTACATTTTCTCCGTGAAGATATTTTATTCACCACTGCTTTGTGAGCTGTTCTAATTCTAAGGCTGCGATCGTCTTCGAATCTATCCAACGGTCAGGAAGTGTACAGATCATAGGGACAGCGTTACAGAGATAAGAACCGTTGATATAATCTCACTAGTCTAGTCTTTTCCGACCAACACCATTTGTCTTGAGTGGCGCTGAGTTTGCACAGAGAGAGAGAGAGAGAGAATCAGCTTTCTTTGAAAAAGGTGTTCATACAGAGAGAAGAGAGAGAAGAGAGAGAGTATGGCGGAGAGTGGTGGTCGGAGAATCGGAGTGGCGGTGGATTTCTCGGAGTGCAGCAAGAAGGCTCTGAGCTGGGCGATCGACAACGCTGTTCGCGAGGGTGATTATCTTATTCTCATCTGCGTCGCTCATGATATGCATTACGAGGAAGGCGAGATGCAGCTCTGGGAGACCGTTGGATCACGTAAGATTTGATTATTTCGGCTCAAATTCTTTTTTTTTTTTTGTTGCTCCTTTTTCTTTCCTGGAGATTTAAGGACAGAAACGCCTTGGTGTTTTATAGAAATCGCGATCGGTGTCGGTTTAGGGGTTTTCAGTTACTACTTCGTTTAGCCTTTATCCGATCTTGCAAAATCTCTGTTTTGACGGAACTTGAAACTTACTCTGCCATCGTTTGACTTCGATTCGTCTTTCGTTTTTTTTTTTCTTCTGTTAAATCAAGAATCTGTTTCAGTAGGTATTATTTGATTGTGTTTTTATTAACTCTCTCTCTTCATTTCTCTGGAACATGATGAAGCCTATTGCTTCTTCTTGGTCATCTTTAATTGTTGTTTTCCCAGTTACGGTTTGATGTTCGTGTATCACTAGAATGGATCTTGTTCTTGTTTTGACTCTGGTTTTCTGTTGTAAACATTTCAGCTCTGATTCCGCTGAGTGAATTCTCTGATGCTGCTGTGATGAAGAAGTATGGAGTGAAGCCAGATGCTGAAACTCTTGACATTGCCAACACAGCCTCTAGGATGAAATCGGTATGCTTCTTGTTTCCCTTTTGGATGCATATTTCTTCAAAGGTTGCTAGAAGAGTCCATAAACCCTTTCTGCAACTTAAAACCATAAACTTTCCTAAAAGTCTAATTACAAAACTATACTAGAATTCGAACGCCAAGTTTATGATTTAGTGATTTTTCAATTGTAAATAGTTTAAGAGTCCTGATGAATTGGAAAAAAAACAAACAATTGTCTGCCTCTGGTGGTTGAGAACAAATCATTTTGACCTTTATTCCGCGTTTGAGGTGTATTGTGTGGGACTTTACTATCGAATAAATGAAACTTTCCTAACAGATTTAACTAATGATCAACTGTTGTGAAACATGAGCAGATTACAGTAGTGATGAAGATATATTGGGGAGATCCTCGTGAGAAGATAAGTGAAGCAGTTGAACAGATTCCTCTCTCAAGCCTTGTCATCGGTAACCGAGGCCTTGGTGGCCTTAAGAGGTACAGAATTCTCTCCCTTTTCCACATTTTTCAACATCTCAGACCTGGCTTGAAGTGGAAACCAAACAAATCGAAATAAATTACACACATTGAAAAAGTATTGATTTTTTTTTTTTTTGCAGGATGATAATGGGAAGTGTTAGCAACCATGTTGTGAACAACGTGGCATGCCCTGTGACCGTCGTGAAGGCTCACACCTGAGCTTTGTATATTCTAAGATTTGTGTTTCTTGTGTCGTAATTTGTCTCGCTCTTTTTTTTGTTTTAAACTGTTGTGCGACTTGTATGTTGTCTATGAGTGCATCCTTATCTGTTAATGGGTAAAAAATTACTTCACCTCCTAATAAAAATAGACTCGTTTTGAGTTTTGGACCAACTGTATTTTCTTTTCAATATTGTAAATGTGTATTTATCAATCTATATTTTACAGAAAAAGGAATTAAACCTGACCACAGTAGTTACAAGTTATACAACAAACTTTGTTGTAGACAAGCATGCCTTCTATTGTCTTTGCTAAACGAGACGTCAAGGCATTAACTATTTTGTCATTCAGGCAGAAGGTTGATAATACTGAAACACAGGAAAAATGTCATAAACACATAAATCAAGTCAAAGTCTCGAGACTAATTTCATAAACAAGACACTTGGCATTCATTTATCAACCAATCATAGAGATATTCTCCCTGGCCTTCTTGGAGATTAGGAGAAGCTCGGTGGGTTTGATGAGCTTCAAAGTGCACTTGTCACCGACCAGTAGAGGGTACTCTCGTGCCAGTTTCGACCATCCGCTTGAGAAAACTGTCCGAGCCTCCCTCACTAGGCAAAGCACCCTCCATGAGCCGCTCCCTTTCGAGTGATGTATCGTGAAGATCATAGACTCATTAGGGATATGCTCCTCCCCAAAACGCTTTGGGATTGACTGATAAAAAAGTAAGATATTCACATATCATCGATACAGAGACTGTGTGTACTGTGTATATTGTATAATTGTCGAATCATATTGGTATATATAAATCTTACCAGGAACTTGAGGTATGATTTCCTTATGGTGATTGTGAATTCTGGAACACCATTCTTCACTTTACAGCTCGTGATCTCCCTCTTCTTGGATGTTTTGGCTTTCTCAGCGTTCTTCTTTATAACCTTGTGCTCAACTCCTCTTGAAGATTCACCTATTTCTACCGAATTCACCACATTCTTGCTCTTCATCTTCTTGTATGTTTTGGATTCCTCAGATTTTTTCTTTCTGACTTTGAGCTCTTCTCCTCCCATAGATTCACCTGTTTCAACTTCCTTCTTCACGTCTGCGTGGCTGCTCTCGCCTTGTTCTTTCTTGATCCCACCTGTTTTCATCACCAAAGTAAAGAATTGGTTAGTCTTCTTCTCCATCTTCTCTGTTTCATAAAGCGCTAAACACAAAGCTTACTAGAAGGAGCCATTGTCGGAGGCATGACAAGCTCCTTGCCATCCTGCTGGTAGATGTTGACATTGAAGCACATTTTCCCTTTGTGAGTGAAGGTAACAAACTCGTTGTCTCCCAAGGCAAGGTCGCTTACAAACTGGTTCCATCCGGGCTTCTCTATGTAGTAGAACCTTGGGTTCTTGGAGACTTCTACTTCCCATGAGCTTCCCCATTGCGCTCTTATCACCATCTTGTAGGAGAAGTCTTTGTTAGAGAGTCCTTTCATGAAGTTGTAAGGAATCGCTCTCTGTTTTGAACGAACATACAATAAAGAATGTAAATTACAACATCAAAGATTTGAAGGCTAAAATTTCATTATTTCGCAGTTGGTCTAATCACAAACAATTATAGCACAAAAATTCGAGAAAATCACAAGAGGAAAGATCTGAACATACAGACAGAGAGGGCACAGCTTTATGTTTTTTGAAAGCAGAACAAAGAAAAGCAGTGAACAAATGAAGAAACTTATTTAACTAGACAAAGTAGTGAAAAGATTAAACCTTTCATGAACACAACAAGACAACCAGAAGATTGTAAATTTTCAAGCCAAGCTAACAAGATTCAACTTTGTTAAACACAGTGCACCTAAAGATTCAACAGTTCAAACCCAATAAACACCAGATACCACCAGATTTAACGTTTCAAACATAAAGAAACGTAAAGATATTAGAGATCCAGCAGATTTAGTCTTTCAAAAGCGACCAAAAGATAAAACCTTTGCTTTAAGCCCCTTAAACACAAGAAAGATTTAGAAAAAAAAAACGAAAAGTTTCCACTTTTGAAATGAAGCTATCAAGAAAATCACAAAGTTAAGGATAAGATGAGGTTTAGAACAAAGTTACCATGCATTCAGAGGATAAATCTGCACTCTGAAAAATCTTGAAAAAGCTCAAGTCCTTTCGTTCATCTTTAATCCGATCAAAACCTCTGTTCCTACCCATCTCTCTCTCTCTCTCTATCTCTCTCTCTCTCCTTCAACTTCTTCTTCTTCTATCTCACTCAAAACCTCTTCACTTTCTACTACCTCGTCTCTCTCTCCGTTTCTCTGTCTCACTCTGGTATTGTGAATGAGAAAAGTGTGTCTTGTATATATCTTTCAAAGTATTTTACCTTTTCTTATTAACTTTTCGAAAACCTTTTCTTATTTCTATCGATTTTGTTTATGGGTTAAATCTGACTTCACAGACACGCAAAAGCAGAATGCTAGTTTTAGTATCTGAGAATCCCTGATGTGGCAAAAGGACACTTCAAACTTGCCTTTCCTGTGTTTTGTCATTTAAATGATTTAATATTTGCTTACGATAAACTAATAATAATTACAGCTAACTTTATCAGTGTTAAAACTTGAACCTCATTTATTTATCTTCAGTAACTTTTTTTTGGACGTTAGTAAATATATCTTTTAGCAGTCAAAGGTCAAAGTGGAGAAACTGAAAAGTTAAAATTACGGTACAAAGATGAGATCACCTTGTCCCTATGGATCACAATAAATTAACGTGTTTCAGTAATTTATAAGGCAAATGTACATGCAGCTATACATCAAATAAATTATGTTTCTGTAATTCATAAAGAAAATGCACCAGACGACAAATAAATGCATAAATGACCAACGCTTCTTAAAATGTTAAAGTTGTGAATCTTGTCTTTTGTCTTTGAGAAATGTATAGATTTTAAAACTCGAAATCTCAAAGACTTCAGAGATAATGTGAGGAGATAGTTGTGATCATAATGAATAATCAGATTTCAACTTCTAGTAAAAAAGCATTGCTGTATCAATAAATAAATGTATTAATAAAAGGTCGTCACTCGTCAGTAATATATTCAAATCCAAAATACAATAGGTCACAATTTATAATCGAATCTATCAACTAAGTTGCAAGACAAAGTCACACTTAAATTATTTACCACATTTTTATGCACTTCAATCATATCATATTCATATATATATATCAGACGACCAAACCCCATTTCCCAAAAGCAGCAGATTTAGTCATTCATCGATCAGCTTTGACATTTTTAACGTCTGGTTCGACGATGTTCATCAGAGTTCAAGACTCATCCATAAGCCCAGCACCATAACCACTTGATCTTATGAACTTCTTAAGGAGAAGAACCACGATTGCGATTGTGAGCCCAACAGCCGCCCATGTGAACAGTCTGTCATCGACTGGCTTCTGAGCCGCTCTTCTGACCACCGTTTGCTCATCACTTCCAGAAGCTTTTGCCGCAACCTCAACTGTTGCTAACGCTCCTGCAGTGAGACTCACATTAGCTGCTATATTGACTGCTTCAACCGCTTCTTCAATGATTTGATCATCAGCTATGGTATCTGTTGTAGTGATGGACTGCTCTTCAACTACCGTTGTGGCTTCCTGTGGCTCAGTTTGGGACTGAGCTTCTGATTCCGTGGAAGGTGTTTGGTTAGATTCCAGAGGAATAGGTTTTGGAACCACGGTTGCTTTGCTTAGTATGTAATGATGAATCTGCGATCAGTAAAAGGAAATGATTACTAAGTTGTTTCTCAAAATTGAAGATTAATAATAGATAGGCCATATCATTAAGAGAAAACAAATTATATCAAGTACATGAAGAAAGGTTGCACCAAAAAAGAAAAAAAAATCAAGTACATGAAGAAAGGATCAGGAGTCAAAATTCTAAGGAGGTTATTAACACTATTTGTTTGAGAATAATAGTAACCTGTACCAGCAAATAATCTCAATGCATAGAATAACAGCTGTGACTGCGGTTAATAAACACTAAATCTTACGCGCTAGAGATATGCAACCTTAATAATATTAAGGCCATTTCCACCAGCAGCTCTTCCTATGGTTTATAAAGACAAAATGCTAGCTTATACTCAACTAGTCAATAATCCAAATCACGATAAAATCTAGCAAAATTCATATATTATCAACAGAATATTATGCATTGATTAAAAACCTAGAGGGTGTCCTAGCGAGGGAATATACCTCATCAATAAGTTTTTGCCGTTCAGGAGAGCCATGCTTGGGTGGTGCCTCACGTGATTTAATGGCTAGTGTACGCCTCTCTTCTTTTGGATAATCTACTGAGCCCAGTGCTCCACTGGGGCTTGTAGGCATGAACGCAATGAGAGCCACCAAAGCAGTCCGAACTGCAAAGAAATATAGCTCAATCATAAGAGCAAATAGCTGATTTATACTTCAAAGACATGTGAATCACACAAGTGTCAGAGTGCTCTTATGAGAAAAGAAATAACATAACATTTAAGATATGCGGTCTCTTCTGAAATGTTGTTGGTGGTAGGCACAAGGACATATAAAAAGTCAGTGACTTTACCACTCCATGAAGGTTGCCAATGCTCGGGATGGTAATTTGAAATGCTCAAGCAAATCTTGGTATTGGTTTCAAAACGACCGTTAGGCTGAAGAGAAGAAGAAAAGAAAAAGAAAAAAAAGCAAAGAGACTAATTAGAAAAGGATTCTCCTTTTTGTCTTACAACATGGGCGTGTTTCTATGTGTGAAAGAAGAGTAAGATCCTTACCGTCAATAACATGAACGAAGGAGGCTTGAAAGGGTAATCTGCAGGAAGCTGAATTCTGCCATGATAAATCCCGCCCTCAAATTCAGTGTCACCAGGACCTCGGATGGCGAATTGCCACTCAAAGATGTTCTCCTAAAGTTATGATAAATAGAGCAATCATGTAAAAATAGCTACAACATTATCCATACTCTCTAAATTTCAAACATGCCAATGTTGGACACATATTGACAGTTTTTCACGAACTATCTAGGTCAATCTGAAAATCTAAAGGATAATAGATGATTAGCATGAAAGTAGCTCAAAGGAGGGCTCACAATCTTCTCTAGATGACTCAATAATTTCATTAAAAACACAAATACACGAGTAATCAATGAAGAGACTAGACTAGCAGATTCAGTGTATACATAAGGATTATCGATCCTCACTTATCGTGATCGCCTAAATCAAATACCACCATTCTTGACAAATACACCATTTCTAGATCTATAGGAACAGAAATCGAGTACATATACAAATGATCAAGAACGAGGTTTCGAAGAAAATTCTAGCTACAGAATAGATCCAAAAGCTTTTTCAATTTCCAATTTCGAACTCAGTTTAACCCAACCTCGAGTAGAAACACAAGGAAGATTCAGCAAGAGAAAGATATTTCTCTCCAGGAAGAAAAAAATAGATGAAACACAGTGAGAGCTAATTCATAATATAGATTCTCCGATCTCAAAATGTCAAAGTGAATAACATAAGGTGACTAGCATCGACATGTTACCTCAAGAGGAAGAGACATGAAATCATCAGATGGATTTGCTTGCATCTCCTTAACCTCCTGCAAGATCCTCTTTACCGCCGGATTCTTCCGGTTGTACCTCTCATCCGCCATCTTAACGCCGCAGATATCGCCGGAAAATGTTATCCGCCGCCGGAATCCGCTCGGTCCGATCCGTTTCAAAAAGAAAAATAACTAAACACGCAAATTAGGATTCACCACACAACTGTGGGGAGATGATTACGGTGAGAAAGACAAAAAACTGAAAATAATTCGACAAATTGTTTCCACGTCATCACTCTTATACTAGTGAATAGTGATACGTCACGTGACAGCTGCTGAATAGTTATCCCAAGGATATCAACGGTTCAGAAATTACCACGTAAACAGCGTTTTTAAATCACTGCCGTTGAATTTGGTTGAATCTAACGGGGCTTGGGCCAGTACTTTAAAGCCCAGTATTACGTGCACGTTACAGTGTACAGAAAGTCAAAATGTTGTTGACAGAGACAAGATGATCGATGAAGAAGCAACTTCAATGGAGAAACTGGAGAAGCGAGGGGTGATCAACACGTGGATTGATAAGCACCGCTCGATCTACACGGCGGCTACACGCCACGCCTTCGTCGTCTCCATCCGAGACGGATCTGTTGATCTCTCGTCCTTCAGAACTTGGCTGGTACTGTGAATTACTGATGAAAACCAAGACAAATCTGAGTCTCACTCGATGACTTTGAAAGAACTCGTTTTTGATGCAGGGGCAAGATTATCTGTTCGTGAGGGGATTCGTGCCGTTCGTAGCGAATGTTCTGATCAGAGCCGGCAAAGAATCCGGCGAGACTTCCGACATGGAAGTCGTGCTTGGTGGTTTAGCTTCGTTGAACGATGAAATCGAATGGTTTAAAAGCGAAGGAGCTAAGTGGGATGTTGATTTCTCGACCGTTGTGCCTCAAACGGCTAATCTAGAATATAGCAGGTATCGATTGTATATGTTGATTTCATAGATTCACACTCGAAACTGAAATTAGAGAATCATCAATTTTGTGGGTATGATTCAAGGTTTCTGGAAGCTCTGATGAGCAGTGAAGTGAAGTATTCGGTGATGATGACAGCTTTCTGGGCAATTGAAGCAGTGTATCAAGAGAGCTTCGCTCACTGTTTAGAAGACGGGAATAAAACTCCGACGGAGCTTACCGGAGCTTGCCACCGGTGGGGAAACGACGGGTTTAAACAGTACTGTTCATCTGTCAAGAACATCGCCGAACGTTGTCTGGAGAATGCCTCCGGTGACGTTCTCGCCGAAGCTGAAGATGTTCTTGTACGTGTTCTTGAACACGAGGTCGCGTTCTGGGAGATGAGCCGTGGAGGGTAGTAGCATAATCAATGTTTTCTGTTCAGATGTTTTTCGATTTGCTCTCAATCTCAAAGAGAAACAAAGTTTCGATCTTTTTCTTTTCTGTGAAAGACAAATTTGGTATTGTGATTTCGAAAGATTTTGCTTTTGCCTTATTTAACCATGTGAATCCTTTCTCATCATGTGACACACGACTAAAATCTCCTAAACCGGATTGTCTCTAAATGGGACACAAGCTACATGAACATATCTCACACCTACTGGTGATAAACTACATGAACATGAATGTCCTAAACTCTTCAAGAACTCATCAAAACATAGGTCGATGATAAAACAATTGAAACGAAAAGGCAATCTATTCTCTCCAGCGATGACCACAATTCGGGTTGCAGCAGACAAAGAAGAGTGTCATTCCTTCTTCGCCTCTAGCCGTAGCCTGCACATTCAGTGATAGTTGGTGTTCATTCAAGCTTTACTTGTTTGATGTAGCATAACCGATTTGATTAATGGTGCTTAAGATAGTTATACCTGGAAGAAAACAGCCTCTCCGTGCTGACACTTGGCGCAACGCACGGCCTTGGTTCGGGGAAGAGTTGGATCAGAAGCTACGTCGGTTAGGATCTGAGTTCGTTCACTTACAGAGTGATGAACCTCGTTTCTGTACACACAGCTGTTATCAGCCGCTTCCTGCAAGTCATTTAAGTAATGAGGACAAAGAAAAGAACCCACTTACATGATCTGTTTTGTAACTTTTGTGACAATTCAACAGAGAAATTGTCAGTAATTACTCATTTAATGTATCCAAGAAGCTAATTCTTTCCACAAGCTTAGAGGAAATCATAAGAACTTGCTGGATAAGCCTTGATATAGAGAGGTTGGTGCAAGCAAGGAAACTCAATGGTTAATACTAGCATTTAACGATAAAAGCAGGAAAGGGTTTCAATAAAGTCTCTTGATTGGGACTTCAGTCTCAATCCACTCACATTATGTGCACAACATTGAGCCCTAATTAAAACCCTAATATTGCCAAACGAAAAGAAGAAGCATGACCCAAGTTTAAGTTTTTTTAAACCTGGTGTTCACAATTACGGCAAGCGTATAGGAGGATCTTCTGCTCCTTGTCCTCCTTAGGGTATAGAATGTTATTACTGTAGAAATTCAAAACCGAAACAAGAAAAAAAGCAATTAAGGAACCGGGGTGCATTTACAAAGATAAATTCGAGCAGATTTTATACAGAATGCTTTTTACCATTCGCGGCAAAATTTCATAGTACTCATCTTCGCTGAATCTGTTGAGGGTGGTAGAATACTCTGGCGTGCTCTGTTTTTTTTTTTTTTTTTTTGTGCGTGGGAAAGATTAGATCGTCTTTCGAATAACAGAACGGAGTCGTGATCTACGGACGGTTAATTGGACGGTTAATTTCACGGATATCTTGGCCACTTATGTTTTCTTTGGTAACAGAAATTTGTAAAGCTTTATTGGGCCTGAAACCCATATTGAGCCTATTTTATTTATCTTTGTAATGTTATTGTTTTCGGCTTTGCTGCTACAGAGGCAATGGCTTCGTACAGCTTACGCAGCTTCTCGCTCATAGATCGGTAAATAATACCATCAGCGCTTCCCATTGCAACCTGATACGATATAAACGTGAAAATGAGAAAAAGAAGGGAATAGCTGAAAGCAAGAAATTAAATCATGCCAATACAGAATGTGACAAATGGAAAATTAGCATTTGTTATCAGACTGAAAGTTGCATCTGTTTGTGGATGGGAGATCAGAGCTTACGAGTATAAACCCTAGCAAATATGGTGTGATTGGTATCTAAAAGTTAAATGGTTCCAGGATTTTGTTTCTTGCCAGATATCAAATACTTTGTTCTCGGCTGCTACAAGAATTTGTTCTCTCCCAATGTTTTTTATTAACAGGACTAAAACCAAAAGATGCGACAAACCAAACCTCAGTACCTCATACATGACCTCTTTGTCAACGTTTGACTTGAGGAATTCCTCAGGGTTCTCCACACACGCATCAATAAGCCTCTGTCCACAAAAATCAAGAACGTTCAAAAGGACTGGAGATGGAACTTTTAATCAGAAAACAACCAATAATCTTAAAAACGAGTTACCACATCACACATACCTCAGCAACATACGTATTTTTTTTTTGGTTTAAAGAATAGATTTGTCTTAAATTCTGTAACCACAATGTTTTCTCCGGTATTGATCAGTACGAGTAGCTGAAGCATGGTTTGACAAGATCAAACTGTGACCGTTCTTAAAAAAGATAAACAGTTTAATTATGATATAAATTTTGCCCATTTATACCCTTGATTTATATGAAATGTTTTCACAAAAAATTGGAAACATAACATTACCTGATAATAAAAAGTATATGCAATAGATTTTGGTTTTTTAAACACATTTATTGATCTGATCTGTATTTTACCTCAAAATAATTATGAATCAATCTATCTTTCATTTTCATTGCGAGCTTCAAGATGCTATGAAGGATAACTGATTGATTGTGCATTCTTGTTAGTATTTTTGGTTTCACAAAAATTGAGGAACATAACATTACCTAAAGTATATGCAATAGATTTTGGTTTTAATACATTTATTAATATGATTTTTTTTTAGCTTCAAGATAACTAAGAACATAATTGGATATGGATCTATTTTGTGCGGTTATTGTACAATTCCAAATGAAATTCTCTATTTTATATAATCTTTTCCAAGATTTATATCATAATTAATTATTTTAGTTCTTTCTCCATAATTAATTGTTTTAGTTCTTAAATGTATTAAAACCAAAATCATAATCATTTAATAATAATTTAGATAAAATAATGTGATGTCAGATAGACTGAAAACAGTAATAAATGAACTGCGTGCAACTTTGCAGCTTAATAGCGTTTCTCCAACCACTTCAGGACCTCATAAGTCTTCTTCTTGTTCATAAAGATGACCATCAGAGCAGAGCAGGATGTGGACTAGCTGATCCCATTCCACATCCACATGATCAAACTCTTATTCTTGTTCATAAATATAAAATCCCTCTTCAAAGGCATTAGCAGGTTCACTTGAAACTGATAAGTCTTTAGTTATGACAAAGATGACATAGATGTCATTGTTGTCTAGCCATTCAAACCTTGACTGTTCGAAAATCTCTACTATATCTGGATCGGTATGATTCGTTTTGCAGATTGAAAGCCATAAGAGTTTGTGAATGAATCAGATCAAGAAATAATACCCAAGAACACAGGCAATGTTAACCCAATTCACGATTTCGATCACTCTCAACGATCCCAACTTGGTTTTTACACCCGCTCGTTCTCTCTCTACAAAACCTTGTGCTATCTTTGTGCTTCTCATTTACAGGTTTAATGGAGGTTTTATGGAAAGAGTCACAAGAAGCTAAATTAAAGACTTAACGAAGATTGAGAGATAATGGTGAGATCACCAGAGCGAGTCGCAGTTCTGGATTGAAGAAGATGAAGAAAGATCTTTGTTAAATCTCTCTTCTTCTGTGTTACCGTCTTCGACTCGCGACTCTGAAGAATCTCTATCGTTTATTGAATCCCTCTGATTCTCAATCTACCAAAACTCTTTTCGATTACCATAATCTAGCAGAATCTCGCTTCTTCTGTGTTATCTTCTTCCACTCGGGACTCTATTTCTTTTCTTTTAACTGACGCAAATACTTATAACAGAATTTGTAACAACTTATATAACTACTTTGGAATATACATCGCGAACTTTGTTTTCTAATTTCATTTAAAATTATCTCTCTTATATATAACATTTCTGAATAGAGAACCTCAAAGAGTATAAACACTTGGTAACACTACGTAGAAGTAGAACACTACGTAGAAGTAGAACACTACGTAGTTATGCAATGTCGGAAATATATATCATTAAGTTTTGCTGAATGAAAGAATATAAACTACCGAAAACAAATAAATTATCTGAATTCTTTTCTTTATATTTATATATTATTCTATATAAGTTACATATTATTAGAAATATTTTTCCTTGTAACATTTTTACATGTTTTTCAATATATTCATACTACATGAAACTCTAATAATGATGTAAAATTCTAATCTCACTCATTAAATATTCATAGTGAACAAAGAAATTAATATTGTTAGTTATTTAAGAAATAAAAATATTACTAGTTAAATAATATCAAATTTTAATTTAGTTTAACTAATTTCACATATAATTTTTCACTTGAAATTCACTTTTATAATGAGTGGTTTTGAATTATTATTATTTAAAAAAAAAAAAACAAAAAGGCATAGATGGTTTCTTTGTATATTTTTCTAAGCAAAAATACAGTCTTTCTGTTTTACTTTTCTTATCCGCATATCAAAAAGCGTACATGAGGGGAATATGAGGCTCTTCTAGATCATCAGATGTGGTCAGTGTCTACTTTGAATCAGCATAACACTAGGCCATACCAGATCATAATCATGGACAGGCTGAAGATGGACTGTTTCCTGTGAAAACATTCCAAGATGTCATTCATAGATTGGGCTCTTTAATTATAACAAAAATGTTGAGTTTATTCTTAAAGGAATGGCTGCAATTCCTCCAACCTGCACCCCAATTGAGACTGAGGCTATAGCGGTGCGTATGGCAGTGCAGCATGTCAAACGCTTGGGGTATTCACAAGTTATCTTCTGTGGTGATGCTTCAGCTAGTGCACTAGACATCTCGAGGAAGCAAGCTCATCATCTAACGTGGAGAAGTTCTTCCTTGTCAATGTCAACCTATCTTCAAGACATCAAGAATGTTAGCCCATGGAACTGTGGTTTTAATTTCCTCAAAATTCCACGCAATGTCAATGTTCTAGCTGATCAATTAGCCAAATATGCTAGATAAAGGCTTTTAAACTTTGAAAATATCTTGGAACAATGTAATGTAACCTTTACTTAATAAAATGGACGACAAAAAAAAAAATCAAATCACAATCGAAATCCTTTATATTCATAATTACAAATACTAAAAGATAAAAACAAAAATAAAGATTTTGCATTTGCAAATTCTTATTTCATGGATCGAAGATCTGTACAACAGATACAACACATATTGACTTATTTATGGATCGGTCTTTGCAACGATAAACAATGTCGAAGATTGCAACACCATTTATCGAATCACATAAGAGAAACAGAATTTCGAAGTTTTATAAAAACCAGAACACGTATTTTGTGATTCTGAAAGTGTGTAATTCCACAACAAGTTTAACTACCTTAGTCCAATGTTTGTTTCATTTCTTAAATAATGTATCGAAGGCGGACCAAAAGCATGTGCATTGTCTCTATACAATCTTCGAATGAGATAATATGGTGATCTGAAATTATTTTGTTGTTGTTAAATGATTTAAAAAATAATATATAGTAATAAAAAAAAGAAAAACATCTTTATTTTGACTTAGGAATATTTTTCTAAATAGAATAATCCTTAAATTTGGATATTTCATTATAGGATAATTCTTAAATTTGGAAATTTCATTTCAACTAAAAAGTAGTAAAGGATTTTGATTGATTCTTCGATGGTTACTTCTTGTAATTAAAATCAATTTCTGATCATTATATGTATTCATCAGATGCGGGCATGACATAGCGTTCCAATTCATGAAACAAGTAATATGCATCGTATTCTACAAATGTATAGGTCTAGCTAGATTAAATAGAACAAATAATTATTTCTGGCTTTACTGCATGTTGGTTACAAAGAATAAAATAAAAAACAAACATATCTGTTCGTTAAATATGGCTCTCATGAGTAATTTTTTTTTTTTTGGATTATAGTCTTTCTTTCTCCAAAACCTCTCCTTCCAAACTCAGCGCCGCCAAACCCTAATTCTCTTCGATCTGTCTCCTCGGTGGCCGGCGCTCCTCGCTGCCGCCGGGGAGGCCTTTGTCCTCCTTTGTGTTTCGTATGCCTTGTGGATTGCGACGGTTTGGCTCCGGTGACCTTTAACAGAGGCGGATTCGAGGGAGAAGTGTGGCATCTCGACTTTCCCTCGGTGAGGTCTCTGGTGGAAGCTTCGGTGGCACATGATGTGGGATCTTCTGGATCTCGGTGTGGCCGCTGCGCGTCTTTCTTGGTGGAGTGGATTGACTAGATCTTGGCTGCGCGTGGTGTGAGGTCTCCG
The DNA here is from genome assembly GCF_000478725.1 of Eutrema salsugineum. Taxonomy (NCBI): domain Eukaryota; kingdom Viridiplantae; phylum Streptophyta; class Magnoliopsida; order Brassicales; family Brassicaceae; genus Eutrema; species Eutrema salsugineum. Next base: position 3,551,824 of record NW_006256885.1, read on the forward strand.
AGGACGGGTCTCAGCGTGTTGTTCTTCAGATCTGATTCTCTTCTCCATCGTCGGCGTGTTGGAGGTGTGGCATCTTCCTTCGTTGTCTCTTGGTTAGATCCCGTCGGTGGCATTTGCTCAAGGCGGTGGCTTTTTCTGGTTAATCTGAGCGTGCTTCTCTTGGTGGAAGCTTGTGAGACTCTCTGCGTCGTTTCTTTGTTCAGAGCTCTGTTTCGATGCGGTGTTGGCTCGGTTTTCTTCAAGTCTTTGCTTCCGGTGGCTCCTTGTATCATCGCTGATGGGTTTGCTTTGCCTGTTTCTCTCGGTTTGGTGTAAGTGTTTCCCTGGTGTTGTTTGATTGAGATTACTTGGAGTAATGTTTTGTGTCTTGTCTTTCTTACTTTCGGAGGAGCTAGTAAAGCTGATGAGTTTAGAGGTTGTTCGGTTCTGTGCTGCCGACATCGGGGAAGTATCTTGGCAGAGTGAGCGAGCGTTTCTGATTCTGATAGTTAGTGTAGTCCTGTCTTTATACCGGATCTTTGTTCGTTAGTTGAGCGTCGATCCGTAGATTGAGGGCTGTCTCTGTTCGGGCCTCCACCGACTTCTTAGAGGAAAGGTTTTTCTCAGGCTACCGGATGAAAGAGCTTCCGATTTGCGAGATATGCGTTTCCCAATCTTTTCTCCAGTGATTTTAAATCTGACCTTATCTTGGTCTCATCTTTCCTTCGGGTTTTCAGGCTCCTTATCGCTACTTGATTCCTGTTGCTCTTGAGCTTCGGTGTCGGAAAATACCGATTGAATTTGCTTTCATGTTTTTTATTCTTTTTTTGCCATGGGACCAAGAATTTTAGGTCGATCGATTGTTAACTCAATTTGTAACACTTAGAATATTTACAATTTAGAAAAAAAAATATGGCTCTCATTAAAAAATATATATCATTTCTTATACACCAAACCAACAACAGAGATTGGACTCGCTATGTATTCTTTTCCATCGGCAAAACTCTCTGTTAATTCAAGTATGAGTCATTACAAAATCTACGAAAGCAAATATTACATAGACAAATATACCCACTACATGCCGAAGCTATATATTTGAAACAAACAAGTGAATTGACGATGCTTGGTGTTGAAACAATACTCGTAAACAGATTAATAAATGAAATCTGTTATATTCATTGTTAATAACCGATCCTTTTATGCGAGTGTTGTGATTGGACTTGTTTTCTTCAAGGAAACTACTAGTAGCACATCACACGATAAAACTCATTGCTTTTTGACGATAGTTCTGAATTTTTGCCATCTGATACCAATCATTCCGTGGGGTGTGGAGGGTCATTTTAGAAAACTTTTGACTCTAACTTTCTTCCGACTTGATCCCAATTCCTAAATGAGCATTGAACCTTCCCGACTTCCCGTGGTTGACTGATGAGTTCATAACCAGAGTAAACCGACATTGATATGGTCCAAGATTGAATGGAAATATGGCATCGTGTGTTCTCCTATATTAATGGGATTGTTTCCCACTTAGTCACGTCTATTACTTGTTTAGTTGGCAGTTAATTTCTTTACATCTTCCTTGTATATTTAAGAGACTCTTGTCTTATGGAATGGGAGAAGAGAAAATTGCAGTAAATTTGTCCTAAAGTCTTTGGGAGCTATCATTGACTCTCTTTGTTAAAGATTTATTCCCTTATGAATACAAGAAATCACACAATTTTTTTTAGCGGGAACATGCACTGAGGCCTTTAATGGCCCATGGGCTTTCGAATTTAATCAAACTTGAAAGTTTGAAAAAGGAAAGCAAACCATATACAAGAAGAAGAAAAGTGGTTAAACCAACCCGCTTTGTTACCTCCGCCTCCGCCTGTATACACTGACATTGCCACTCTCTCTCTCCGTCTTTTCTCTTCGGATCTCTCTCTCTCACTTTCTCACAATGCAATCAGCTATTGCGATTCCGTTCTCCCAGACATCGCTTACCAGACCAAACACCGTGCTCGAATCAACCGGTTCCGTCTTTTCCACGCCGAGGAGTCTCCGGTTCTGCGGACTCCGTCGTGAGGCGTTTGGTTTCTCGACTTCGAATCAGTTTTCTTTCCGCAGTGAACGAATTCGAACTCCGATCAGGAGATTCGAGGTATCCGCTGCCGCTTCTTCCGCCGCGGGCAATGGTGCTCCGCCGAAATCTTTCGATTACGATCTGATCATCATCGGAGCTGGAGTTGGTGGCCACGGAGCTGCGTTGCACGCCGTTGAAAAGGTGTGTGTTTGCTCTAATTCTTATTAGTAAAAAACTAAAGGGCTCGTAGTATCTTGTGAAAATGCTAACATGATTTGTTAAAAATTTTGATTTCACCTTGATCCGAAAATCTGTCTCATTGTCCTGTTTTTTTTTCTACAAAGTAGCGTTCTTAGCATCCAAATTAGATTAGCGCTCTTACATTTGCACTACTTCTTATTTATTGATCCATTGGCGAACTTGTTCCCTTAGGGACTTAAAACTGCCATCATTGAAGGAGATGTTGTTGGAGGGACTTGCGTTAACAGAGGCTGTGTGCCTTCCAAAGCCCTTCTTGCTGTTAGTGGTAGAATGCGGGAACTTCAGAACGAACATCACATGAAGTCATTTGGTCTGCAGGTACTATCAAACTGACATCAAGATATATTGTAGATGATCAAGTTTGATGCCATTGAACCAAGTGGAGAAATTATAAATTCTGCTGGTAAACAGGTTGCAGCTGCTGGGTATAATCGACAGGGTGTAGCAGACCATGCTAATAACCTGGCTACCAAAATTCGAAACAATCTCACCAATTCAATGAAGGCACTTGGTGTTGACATATTGACTGGATTTGGCAGTGTTCTGGTCAGTACGTGGCTTTCTTTTTACGTGTGACTTAACTAGAAAGGATACATTTTTTTTGTTACCCGGCGATCTTAACTATTTGTTTTTCTTGTTTCTTGAAAAGGCCCCACAAAAGGTGAAATATGGGAAGGACAATATAATCACTGCAAAAGATATAATTATTGCCACCGGATCTGTGCCATTTGTTCCTAAAGGAATTGAAGTTGATGGTACATGTCTTGTTTTGAACAGTGGGGTTGTTAAGGGAGAAGCTTGAAAAGTTTCTCCGTTTTTTTTTTTGGTGCAAGAAGGTTTGAATCCTTGAATGTTTGTATTTTGGTGCTGCAGGAAAGACTGTAATCACCAGTGACCATGCCTTGAAATTGGAGTCTGTCCCTGATTGGATTGCAATTGTAGGAAGTGGTTATATTGGTCTTGAGTTCAGTGATGTTTACACAGCACTTGGAAGTGAGGTAACATGATGTTTCTGTACTAATTATTTTTCTCTAATATGACTTAGTGATGTTTGTCCCTGTAGTTGAGAATGTAATAACTGCAACTTGGCGGCGCTCTCCAATATCTAGTCTTTTGTTTGGTTTTTTACTGTATTGAGCTTATTGTTGTGCAATTACTAGTAAAAAACGGCTTTTAGGATACTAATTTATCGGATTCTGGATCTAAATTTAAATGTGCCATTTCCGTGTTCTGTTTATTTAGGTTGGCCCTACGTTGGAACAATTAGTTAGTGAGCAAAACCGGTATACCTTTTGTGCAGGTAACTTTTATCGAGGCACTGGATCAGCTAATGCCTGGATTTGATCCTGAGATCAGTAAGCTAGCTCAGAGGGTTTTGATAAATCCTAGAAAGATTGACTATCATACTGGAGTCTTTGCTAGCAAAGTGAGCCTATTAAATCACGCTTATTTTCCCTATTAAATCGTGCTTTCTAAATACAGGTTTTCTTTCTCTATGCAATGTGTTTACGTATTCATTTGTTAAATTTAAATATTTTCTTATACAGATTACTCCCGCGAAGGATGGGAAACCAGTTAGGATTGAGCTTATTGATGCCAAAACCAAGGAACCTAAGGATACTTTGGAGGTATCAAAATGTCATATGATAAATAGAGATGTCTCAGAAAGAGAATATAAATATTAATGCTTTTGGTGTCATCTCAATTTTACCATGTGATTTTCGGCGCTGAAAGTGTGAGCTTGTTTTCCTTCTCCAGGTAGATGCTGCTCTTATTGCTACTGGAAGAGCTCCATTCACCAATGGTCTTGGCTTGGAAAATGTATGAGATGACACAAAATCGCACCCCGCCCTTATTATGATACTATTGTCATTCGGTTACCTTCGAATATTTGGTCTTCAAAAAGATAACTTGATGTCATTTCAACACAGGTCAATGTTGTGACGCAGAGAGGTTTCATACCGGTTGATGAGCGAATGCGTGTAATTGATGGAAATGGGACTCTGGTCAGTTTTTGTTTTTTGTTTTTGCTTATACGTACCTTTTTCTTACCCGCGATTATTTCTATATGCTAAATTCATTTTTGCTTGTTAGGTTCCAAACTTGTACTGCATTGGTGATGCCAATGGTAAAATGATGCTTGCACACGCAGCCAGTGCCCAAGGAATTTCTGGTAAATGGGTTATCAATAGGCTAGTAATGCATATTTCTCTCTTTCTCTTCATGGTGTTTATTTTTTTAAAACTCTTTGGTCAGTGGTGGAGCAAGTCAGCGGTAGAGATCATGTGCTCAATCATCTTAGCATCCCAGCTGCTTGCTTTACTCATCCTGAAATCAGCATGGTGGGATTAACAGAGGTAATTCTAGATCTAGTGCACTTAGTCCTTTTATAGTGAAGAGGGTCAAAAAGAAAAAATGTTATGAGCAATATCCTTACTGTAACTCATCATGCTTTGACATAATTCCCGTGTCTGTCAGCCTCAAGCGAGAGAAAAAGGTGAGAAGGAAGGGTTTAAAGTTAGTGTTGTTAAGACAAGCTTCAAGGCTAACACAAAGGCCCTAGCTGAAAACGAAGGAGAAGGAATAGCTAAGGTGGGAGAAGCAAAACTTGTTGATTATTTATGGTTAATGAAAGAACAAAGAGATCTCATTGCCTTCATTATGCAGATGATATACCGACCTGACAATGGTGAAATCCTAGGAGTTCATATATTTGGACTGCATGCAGCTGACCTTATCCATGAAGCATCCAATGCGATTGCTCTAGGAACACGAATTCAGGTTTGATTTTCGATACACTAGCTGCCTCTTTCCCTGATTTCTATTGGATTTAGATCTTAGTTTTTGATATTGATGATCCTCGACAAGGAAATTTAACCGAATACTTAGTACCATAGCTTCTAAATTACTCAACGCATTGTTTATATTCATTGTGAAACCAGTTCTTGATCCCTGTATGCTTACTGGTATCTCTGCAGGACATAAAGTTGGCGGTTCATGCGCATCCAACACTGTCTGAGGTTCTCGACGAACTGTTCAAAGCAGCCAAGGTAAAGCAAAAAATTCTAACAACTCTCTCCAAAATACACACACACTCATGCAATTGATCGGAGACACCTTTTATCACATGGTTAACTGAAATCATATGGATTCAAATCCTGAACTAAAAAGCAAAGAACATTTTTTCACTCAATTTCCAGGTGGAAAGTCACGTAACTACAAGGACAGTAAGTGAAAAAGTGGCTGTATAAAAGAAACAAAAAACTTATTGGGAGGGGCATCTGTAATCATAAAAAAAAAGTATTTGTTGAAGAAAGAAAATTTGTGGTTGTACTTTAGGAAGATTTCAAGATAAAGGTAAACACGAATGAGGATGATCGAGGAAGACCAAGTAGAAGAAGAGGTGATGAGAAACAACCGGCAAATAAAGACTTAATAGTTAAATCTACAAGGCCTACTTCTTTCATTGAGAATATTTATGGTCGTGTCTTGTCTCTGGTTTCACGTATGTTTGTTTGATTGTTTTGAATAGGGGAGATAGTGCTTTTGATTTTCGTTTGTTTGTTTGTTTCTGTGGATGCTATTGTTTATTGTGGATACTTCAATTCAAGTGAAAAAAATGTAATAAAGGATTTTGGAAGATTCTTCTATGGTTACTATTTATGTTTTTCAAATTAAAAGATGCAGACTCAACATGGCTTTCCAAATTATGAATGATGCAGCAATTTGTTTTCTACAAATGTACAATGGACTTGGACTATAGGTCCCAGAGTAACCCAATTATTATACATCAATCATGATGCAATTTCCTTTTATAAAGAAGTTTTTATTCAACCATGTATTTTTCAAAAGACTAAAGGTGCATTAAATATGTTACGGACTTCAGAAATTAGAAAAAGCACATGTTAACTCATGAATAAACGGAATTTCCTTTTCTATATCAGCTTTATTTTGACCATAATTTTCAAAAGGTAAAACTGCATTAAATATGTTACCGAGTCCACAAAAAAACTGAATTAAAAAGCATATGTTACGGAAAGTAAACTAATGAAAAAAATGTAATTATATATACACAGTTAGACATTAAGTAAAAGAATCATCCACATACAATACACTTTCATATTGCAACAAAAACAAAAACAAAAAAAAAACAGATAAAAAAATGGGTTGTGTAGTAGAACTAATTGTTCTATTAATCATGACTATGTGTGTAAGTGTAAGAATGTCTGGCGCTGAGAATGAAATCGCTCCATCAGGTTTCGATAACCCAAAAACAACAGTGGTGATTGATAATGATCTTGGAGGTTCTCTGCCACTGCGATATCATTGTAAATCAAAAGACGATGATCTTGGAGACCGGACTATGGCACCAGGTGGATCTTGGTTCTTTAGATTTAGACCGAGCGTTTTTGGAAATACTAAATTCTCATGCAGTTTTGCATGGGGAAATGAGTTGCATTATTTCGACATCTATCGACAGAATAGAGACAGAGAATTTGCCGAGTTTGGATGCGTAAGATGCGAGTGGAAGATACGTAAAAACGGTCCTTGCAAATTTAACAAAGACACCAAAATGTTTGATGTTTGTCTTCCTTGGAAGTCTTAAAACAATTAACTTATTCTCTATGTCTGTCCACCTATGTTTTTCTAATAACAAATAAAAACAATAAGTATTTCATGTTTAGATAAAACAAATAATAGAGCCTCTCATATTAGCTTATTGGCAATATACCCATTATTAGGTTATTTGGCTTTGGCTTCAAACACACGTTATACATTTATGGACGCACATTCAGAAACTTGCATTTGCAATTTAACTGTTATGTTCGTGATTCGATAAAAACACATTTTTCATTGTTCTACTCATTTTCAAAAATTGCAAAAAAAAAAAAAAACACACAAAAACTCAAAAACATGTGTCCAGGTGTTAGCCGTACATAGATGTAGCGTATTTTCACCTTGGCTTGTCTCTCAAGGGAAACACTTACTGGTTTGTCCAACAGAAGATTCCAAAAGCTGTACCTGGAAGAAGAAAGAGATCAGCTATATCAGATCTCCCTGATTTCTTACTCTGTTTTGATTTTACAACGGAGAGATTTGTACCGTGTCTGCCTCTGCCTTTCCACGCGCTTTCTATGGAGATACAGTGACTCTTTCTAGTGTTAGAGAAGAGCAGCTTGCCGTGTTATTTCAGAAGGGTGGCTCACCTGCATATACCGTCAAGATATGGATTAGTAGCAAGATTGAGCCCAATGCAGTGTCTTGGAACAAATTGTTCTTAGCGGTTGATATGAAACCACTACTCACCCGTGTTTGTTTTCAGTTTCTGATTCATGGTGGGAGTTTCTTCGTTTACGAGGAGAAGGAGGTCGCGGTGGTTCTTGATAAAGACAGAGGTTACTCTTGCCCAACTCGCAACATTGCTTACATCATTGGAAAGAATGAATACTTCAAACAAGTGGATCTTGGCGAATCTAAGTAAGCTGGCCACTTGTGTGTTCTTATGTTCCAAGCTCAGTGCAAATCTAAGTAAGCTGCACCAACGAGGCAAACAGAAGAACATCACCCTTTGTGTGATCTATTAATTTTTGTATTGCCGTCGCGACAATTGTTTGTTTCTCAAGAAGGCCTCTGCTTTCTTTACTTTGTTCATCCTTAATATTCAGAGCCTATTAGGAAGATTGCGACCCAGGCTGCGATATTCCACTTATGGAAGCAAAAGAATAACGTGTTGCATAACCAGTCATCGCTTCCTGCCTCCTCGATTTTCAAAGGAATTGATTGTGAGATCAGGAACATTATCTCCGCAAGAAGACACAGAAGACCTTTCAAAGACTTAATGTGTTTATGGATTGAATGAGTATAGGTCCCTTATAAGCTTCTTATAAGTTCAAAATGTGTTGCTCCCTTGATTTTTATTCTTTTTTGCCAAGGTAGCACAGAACCTAGGTTTGCTTTTTTTAAATTCTAACTTTCGTTTTAATGATATTTACAGTTTAGCAAAAAAAAATATTCAGAGCCTAATTACTTTACGCGCAAAACTTCATTGTTATTAAAATGTTATAGAGTTATATTTTGCGTTTTTAGATTGGATTTTTGTCATCAAATTATGATGATATTTTTGTGTTTAATATTAGCAGAAAATGAACAATAGACCTGGCCCCAAACAAAAGAAAAATCAATGTATATGTATAGAACAAATAAGATTTTAGGTTGTTTTAATGTAACTTTTATCTTTACATCTCATATTAAAAACAAAAAAAAAGCTTTTCCATATTCTCTTAGTACATAAAATGTAACGTTAAAAGAACTTTTACTTTGTAAACAAAAAGTAGAAGTGCACTTATGTATAACAATTAGAAGTGTGCATTAAAATTTCACATTTCTTATTAAAATAAAATTTTATTATTGTTTAATTTACTTAATTTCTTGAATTTATATACCCTATAAAAATATAAATAAAGTAACAATAAATATAAATAGATTTGAATTAAATGAACATTATAATTAGACTTTAATGTTAATTTGTTATATTTTGCTTAGGTGGACACTATGAGAGAAAACTCTCTAATTATATAATAAATTTAACAAGTTTTGATTGAAAGAGTCATCCACATACGATAGTATCATATTGCAAAGAAAGAAAGAAAATGGGATGTTTAAGAGAACTCATAGCTATCTTACTGATGGCTATGTTCATAAACGCAGCAATGTCTCGCAACCAAAACGACGTTACTCCATCTGGCTTTGACAATCCAAAAACGACTGTGACGATTTATAATGATCTTGGAAGTGATTTGCCGTTACAATATCATTGTAAATCAAATGATGATGATCTTGGAGATCGGGTTTTGGCATCAGGTGGATCATGGTCGTTTCAATTTAAACCTAGTGTTTTTGGAAATACATTTTTTTCTTGCAGTTTTAGTTGGGAAAATCAGCTGCATTATTTCGATATCTACAAATATAAGAGAGACAGAATATTTGCGAAATTTGGATGCAGAAAATGTGGATGGAAGATACGCAAGAACGGGCCTTGTAAATTAAATAAAAACACTAAAATGTTTGATGTTTGTCATTCTTGGAAATCTTGAATATATCTCTATGTCGACCTCCTTTTATCTAATAACATCATTGACAAATAAAGTGCACATGACTTAAGCCCCAAACCCACTTGAAGGGATCTTTCCCAGTGCGTGAACTTTTCTTGCGTAACCGATTTAAATGTAAGTTGAGCCTCTTCTGCCTTTACTTCATACACATACATGCACACACGTTTAGAGAGATAATTATGGATTTGTTATATAAGAGAAGAAGAGATTAATTATGTATATGTATGTACATCCTACATGATTTAGAGCCTCGTTATCTTATTCGCAAAATTTCAGTGGCACTAAAATGTTAATGTTCTTGCTCTTTTTGTTGTAAATTACCCAAAAAGCAAATAGAAATTCTAATAAACCTTAAACAAACCAAAGCCTAATAAAAGTAAAATCCATGTTTAACTAGATTAGTATAAGGTTTTTTTTTTTTTTTTTGTCTTAAACACAGTGTATGGAAGACGGACCAAAATCATCTGCATTGTCTATAGTTATAATCTTCGAATGAATGTGATAGTTAGTAAACTTTCTTAAGCCCCATACTTTTTAACTACGAATATACGTCTAACGGATGAATATTTTTGTTAGTAAACTTGGTCATCGAAGCATATCCTAACGATTTTTTTAAGGCCTATTAAAGTTGTAAAATAGGCTTTGGATATACTTATTTCCATTCCAGATTCGATCCTTGTTTGTAACGTAACGAGTCTAGAACACGCAGAGATTTGTTCAACAGAAGATTCCAAAACTGTACCAGGAAGAAGAAAGAGATCAGCCATATCAGATCTCCCTGATTTCTTACTCTGTTTTGATTTTACAAGGGAGAGATTTGTTCCCTAAACCCTGATCTATTAACTTTTGTATTGTCGTTTATCTACTGGTATCTTTTCTTTTCTTAGATTATTAATTTGTATCTATGGACAGTTGATTTCTCAACTTGGCCTCGTCATTCCTTACTTTGTTCATTTATATTTTTCCCCAAAGGACAGCGGATCAAATTACTCTTTTTGAGATCTCAATTGGCTCTTCCAACATTTCTCTGAAACAGCCATATTGCATATTTGATTGCCTTTGCCTGATCATGTCTAGAATTTGTTCCTCCTTGGAATCTTTCTCAGCATTGCAAATTAGCTGAAGAAAAGGGTATATTCTGCTCTCCGGACTCTTATTTAATTTTGAGTGATCTGATTTGTCTTCTAGAATTGCATCTGTGTCCAGAGGTTGTGCCCTGAACTCTATTGTCGGCCACATACTTCTTCCAACAAAGAGATATTAACAACAAAGAGAGTCTTAGTTTAGATCACTAAGAAATAAACAAAAAAAGTTTAAAACTTGAAAGAAGTTGCATACTCTGCTCGGGGTGTATATATCATTCTCTCGTAAGTTGTATTTAAACCTGATATAGCACTATGCGAGAAATTTGATACCGCATGGGATATTTTTCTCGCGTGTCACCTCTCCATCCTCCATCCTCAAAGGGTTCCCATGCGATAGAAACAAACCTTCCTCATAAGGTCAATGGATCTAGAGAGACATTTGGGTTAAGTAGCAGTCGAAAGATGTCGTTGACATCCTCGCTTCCCAGCCAGTCGAATCTGGATCTTTGTAATGCATCTAGTTCTGCCACAAATTAGTTGTTAGGCTAGTATCATTCTTGTTAGGCTAGTATAATGGAAATTAATTCAGAAGAGAAAGATTGTACCTGGATATAATTCAGAATCATCTTGAAGGTTGTACGCCATGGTTGAAGACCAACGTTCTAAAAGAAGATGACTCAACAATTTGAAGAAAAAAAAAAAAAATTCTCAAATAAGAGAGAATTCTGAAGATTACTTCAAACAGAGTATTAGTTTGGAGATGATGGTTGTACGAAGATTGTACTCTCTCTATTTGACGTGACGTTCTGAAATATGAGAGATAGATCAACTTATTTTGAAGAATGAAGGTTGTCATGAGTAGACCACACATGTTGACAGAAAATATTAGTAAAAAAAATCAGAACGTCACATCAAATAGAGAGTACAATCTTATACAATCTTCGTACAAATTGCTAAATCCTAAACTCCAAACTCTAAACTTTAGATAACAAAAAAAAAAAAACTCTAAACTCTAAATTTTTGGTGAGGAGATGCGAAGATAAAGCTAAACATGAACCAGGACGGTCAAGGAAGACCAAGAGATGATGAGGAACAACCTTAGTAAGTCAAGACTTAATAGCTAGATCTAGAGCGCCTTCTTCTTTTTGAGAATTTTTGTATTTGAGTCTTGTCTCTGGTTTCACGTATATTTATTTAATTGTTTCATGGTTTTGCTTTTTTACTTTGAATATTTTTATTTAAAGTGAAATAAAAGGATTATGAAAGACTCTTGGAAGGTTACTAGTAAGAATCACCTTTCTGGCTAATATGTTTATCAGATGCAGACATGACATGGCTTCCCATTTAGGAATTATTATACAAATACAATCAACAATTGTACTCTACAAAATGTACAAGTCTACAGTAGACTATTTATGTTTGTTGTCTCGTTCTGTCTCTCATTTCTCATAAACCAGTATCAGAAAACGTCGAAAGTACCCTTTTTCCATTGACATAATTTACAGATCAACACCATCCATATTCCACACATATTTCTCTTGGATTTACCTCTCCATAGCCATTTTTGATCAGATATCTTGCAGGCACTCGTACTCCAACTTGCATCACACCATCAACAAGACTCTCCGTTAATTCAAATACCAATTTACCTCTCCATTTTTTGTTTTCCTTCTAAATTGAAAGATTTGAAAATGAAAAACGCAAAACATAAATTCACCTGAGTTTCTTCATGAGTGAGTTTCATCCTCCTGTAATCCTGTTGAGCCTTCTTAGACCTGAACATGGCTTGGACCCGAACTACAGATCTCTCGAGCCTCTCCTCTGCTTGTCTCTGGCTCGTCTTGTAGAAATCTTCCTCTTCTTCACCTTGAAGACCCTCCTCTGCTTCAGCTTGGCTCACTTGGAGTCCTCTAAACCCTTTTCTCTTTTGTCTCCACCTGATAATTGCCTTCTCCAACACTCCTACCGACCATACAATCTTCTTGTACTGCCTCCTTGCTTGTAATCCCCTGAAAGCAGCCTGCCAAAAGACGAGGAAAAAAACCATTTTTTATTTTGTTATTGTTTTGCATTGACTGACACTAATATGTTGCAAAATTCAGACAAAAGTTATGAACTCAAGTCTTATTCTCAATGCACACCTGGATCCTAATTGCTTGACGCCGCATATTCAGGAACTCTCTTCGCATTTTCCAAGTTTGGAACCTGCACTGAATCCGGTAAGCAGCTTCTATCTTCCTACGCGTATCGTATTTGCGGAATGCATTCTGAATCTTCATTGCCGCAAGTATGCCTTTAGCCTCTTCTTCCCTGTTGGCAAACTGGATCACGCTTGACCGTGCCGCCTTCAACGCCTTTTCCCTAAACGCTCCCTGAATCCGAGCCGCTGCTTCCGCGGCTGTTCTGTATGCCGCCAAAGCGTCCTTAAGATTCTGGTCATCATCTGAGAGAGCGCTTCGGTTTGACATCTCCCCCTTGAAAGCCTCAAGGTTCCCACTAATGTTTCCAGCAATTTTCATGTCTATAAACTGAGCTACCAAACCTTTCTCAGCAAGATAAGCAGCTAAACCATCGAATCCGTTTTGCTGTGCCAGATCAGCCGCCGTGCATCCGCCAAGATTATCCTTTCTCGAGTCTGTCACTAAGTTCGGTTTCGCCCCAGCAGTGAGAAGAGCAGCCACCATTTTCTCTCTTCAAAACCCAAAAAAGAAAGTATGGAAATCAGAAACAAGTAACTACTAACACAAGGAGATAAAGTTTTTACCTTCCGTAGTATGCTGCCCAATGAAGAGCAGTCCATCCTTGCTTATCACGGAAATCTAACGATAAACCTGACAAGGAGAACAGCTGGACCGACCAAGTATATCCAAGAATGGCACAGAGGTGGATCACACCGAGGCCTTTAGAGTCATAATCGAGTGTGTTGCAACCTTCGAGCACTTTCTCCATAAGCCATTCCTTAATCCTGTTCTTTAGAGTAAGCTCAAAGATATGATCTTTCGCTTGACCAAGAGACACCTTATTCCCCTGAATAGACTTGATTAGATAAGCCCAGCTGTTTAAGAGGTGAGAAGTTTTGCTGGCGAGTTTTTTAGCATCAACAAGGTTTGCAGGTGAGATTTTGCTCGAGAGAACGTTGAGTTTGTTGGAAGACGTAAACAGGAGATGAGCAAGCCTGACTTGGAGCTCAAATTCTTCCCATTTGGATTCTTGATCGTCTTCAGGGACGGTCTTACCAGGAAGTGGAACTGAACGGTGTTCGAAGGTGAAACACTGGCTGATTGGCTTGTGTCCGTCTGCACTAAGATAGAGGTTCGCCATCCCAGGCGAGTGCGGAGGTATAAAGCAACGGTAGACTCCTGCCTGGACATATTCCGCAGGGACACAGGAGTCGCCACAAACGCAGAAAAGGTTTGAACTTCCGAGGTGTTGATAACTGTCGTGTAAGAACCCAGTTACCAAAACCTGCAGAATCAATATGTAACCAAAGTAAGGAGTTTCATTTTGCAATTCATAACCCTTATTCTATTCATATGATTCATTCTAGTTAAACCGCTATACCTTTGTTTTCTCTGACGAATAGGCCCAAGCAGGTGCAACCTCGGTTATCTTGAAAACCTGCTCAGGTATGTTGGAGTGAGGATGAAATGCAGCTTGGGGAGCTAATGGACCCTGCTCAAGTGTAACCATGGCTTCAAAGGAAGGATCCTCCAGCGAACCATTAGAGTCGCCGACGAAGGAATTCATCCACCTTCCAAAACTCTCTCGGCTTTGTGGACCATTGTTAAGCAAAGCATCAAGAGATTCATCAGCCACTGTCACATTCACATGCTCTGCAGAGCCATTTGCAGCACTTTGGAGCTGTTCTGTGAAGTACGACAAATCATCTGACCACACAAATAAAATTTGAACATTATTCAATAGCTCTTTAACTTCACAAACTGATATTTGAATTGTAGAGATTGTAGTTTCAACATTATCCCATAGCTCTTTAACTTCACAAACTGATATTTGGATAACTTTAAAGGATGTGATCAATTCCTATATAAATTACCTAAGATTGGTGCAGGTTGGTTGTTAACATCAGTTTGTACTAGCAGCTCATCCCAATCAAGCGTATTAATATCATGAAGCCTGATCTCATGATTTCTAACAACTGGACTGTTGTTGCTTACTGTGACCCACCAAGAGAAAGGACGATAAGTATCGGAAGGAAGAACTAAGAGTAAGCTTTCTAAAATTTGCAAACAGCAAATCCATAGTGCTATAATGATAATGTAAATGGTAAGTAGAAAACTGTAAAAGACCAAGATTATTTCTCACCTAGATAACGTGCGTTATCAACGCTAAAATCAATATCTTCAGCTGCCACAAGATTTGGGGATGAATGATCAGTGATAGAGATTGGAGAGTTTGAGTCCCCTGATGTCGTAGCTGCCTGAAAATATCAGTCTTACCCATCAAAATTTCTCGGAGGGCTGAAAATAAGCCTACCAGTCGATGACTGTGACTATATAATTTAAAAAGAGAGCATCCAAACATGGATAGCAAGGAAATACATCACCCTGATTAAGCCATATCTTTCTAACATAAGAAAAACCAGTAAGAGTTGAGGACAGGTAGTTAAAAAACAAACCTCCTGCGTGTCACGGTAATGTACAAGGACGATGTTCTCTCGAGCCCTGACATATAAAAGAAGAGATGATCTAACTTTCATAACCTTCAGAAGAAACATAGAAGAAAAAGCACATATAGTAGACAAGTCAGTGATCTTTGCTTACTACATACTTATCTAGTAACCAATAACACCTTCGAACAAAGGTAGTGTTATCTTCACCGTGCGCATAGTATACATGAATCCGTTCCTCGTTACCAACCTAGCATCAAAATCAAAGGACATTAATCATTTGTAAAAGAGATAAGTCAATGATAAGAGCTTTTAAGATTAAGCTAGGAAAACCTTACTTTCAGGTGTTCGTGAGCTTCTTTAACAGTCCTTCCATCTTTTTTCTTTTTCCAATTATGACCATCCTTTCTAAAGTTCCTCAACATCTTACGATCAAACAATATAATTCTGCCACCTACAAAATACGGCAGATAACATCGGTGTAAGAAGTCATAGAAAACTAAAGAAACATCCTAATTAAAATGCTGAGTGGTTAGTATTCGGTGGAGCAGAGTGATTACTATTCGGTAAATTCACTGGCTTGACATTGATGGTGAAGTATTTAGGGTTAGAGAGGACTGCGTGGATCTCGTTTGGCCGGAGCCACCTTCTTTTTACTTCCTCCAACATTGTCTGGACATCAAGATCTGCAAAACACAACCAGAATATGTGTCAAGAAACTTCAAGCAATGTATATAAGAAAGTCATTCATGTAGAAAAGCAAAGGCAACACAAATATATATATAAAAGGGTTCCAAGCAAACACAATGAAACTGATTCCAGATATAAACAAGGATCTTGCTTATGAGAATGGTGCAGCCTTAAAGCTTCCATCTTTTCCGAGAAAATTTGTCCTTACAGACATAAGTAAACTTGTTATAGGGATAACACATAAAATCATCACTTCCCTCTAGAACCTCTCAATCTATCATGTAAAGGGCTCATCCACAATTCAAAACACTGAATTCGACAGATGCCAAAATTCGTTTTTAAGTATCTCAAAAAATTTTGAAGACATGAGGAACCTCAATTTCACACAAACTGCAATTTCCACTTCAACGGCTGCAAAGCAACAAAACTGCCACGTCATCTATACAATACAAAATGTAATAAACTCTAAACCCAATATAATTTATTTTAAAAAAATACAAATTCAATGTTACCCTTGACTACTTCAACAACATACTGAAAGATACATTCGAACCAACAATCGTCATGCGATTGACGAATCAAAGAAAGAGCTCCAGAAATCAAGAGGTGGGTCGGTACCTTGCAAGGTATGGAAACCATGAATCTCGGAGCCGATAAGTCGGCCGGAGCCGTCACCGTCCATACTCACTTTTAACCGGAACAGAGAAAGCAAATACCGACGAAGAAGCCTAAGAGAGTGAAGTACAAGTCAAAAAGTAGAGATTTTTTTATTATCTGGGCATAGATTTCGTCGGGAGAGACCGAAGAAATTGAGAACACCAGAGAGCTTCGCTGGTCCCCGGAATTATTATGCGAGTTTAAAAAAAAAAAAACGGAATGTTCCGCGAACGTTTAAGGGATTTTTTTTTTGTTTATACAAAGTTGAAATATTTTATGAATTTGCAGTTTGGACCCCAACTACTTTTTTTTGTAACTCCCTTTGGCCTTTATAGGGATTTGGGTCGGGTTTTACCCGATTAGGTTTGGATCAGATATCTATTTTATTTATAGTTGATGCTTTTTTAATCTAATTCACACAATTTTTAGCAGAGCTAAGGTGGAAATATAATAGATATTTGAACGACATATTTTATGGAATTAAACGGAAACATTCAAGGAATGAGCAGAGTTAACGACATGTTATCATGCATTACTTGTATTTTGGTGCGATTCTATATTTATCTTTTTTTGTTGATATGTGTAACTATGTAACAAAATTGGAAACTCAATGAAACTTGCTGGATCAAATCTTTAAAATATAAAGTATGTAACGCCAAAATGTGAACAGGTGGAAAAGTGAATAAATAAAAGGCGAAATTAAAGAGCGTCCAGACCAAAGCTTTAACATTGATCATTCACTATCCGCGGCGGGCGGGCGTACGAACAGAAATGGACAGGAGATACGTGTCTTAATAACAATGGTTCATCATTTAATCGTGGGTCCTAACACCCCTTTATTACATCCCTTTATTAATAATATTTGACCATTACGCGATAACCTCAGATTCTCAGGAGACTAAAGAGGAGAAGAAGTCAACTAATGAAAAGACCGGTCTCCTAAACCGGTCGGACCAGCTTAATAATACGCGAAACAACCACCAATCAAAACCCAATTCTAATCTATCACGCAAACTACATTAATTTACTAAGTTCGACACGTATGGATTATCATGGTTTTATCACTTTTTGTTCGTTAGTAATCCTTTGCTACATGGATTAATATTAATGATATTATCTTTAAATCTTTATTAAGTTGATGAAGTTACTGCAACAATTTTTTTGTTTTTGATTGATATGATATTATCTTCAAATCTCGTTCTTTTTTTTTCCTATTGCTTCTAACAAAGTATTAGATTTGAACCAAACTTGGAACATAACTGAACATAATTGGGCAAGGTGATGTTATTGAAGATTCTCCGAAATCTTCTTCTTCTCTTAATTCATCCTCTCCAACAATGTATACCATGTTGGTTAATTTGCCCTTCTTCATTTTTACAACACAAAACATAGCGACTTTCTGTTCCTCTTCAATTATAAAATTCATATGACTCGGAAACGTTTGTGTACCTTGTAGTTTCATCATATCCACTGTGAAGAACTTACTCCACGATACAGAGTCTGGTTTAATCTCATCTGTCACCCATATTTCTATCTGAAATGGATGAAACATCATGTATAACAGTGATAGCTTTTCTTCTCTGATAGAAGATAGTTGCACCTTTCCATAATCATTTCGTACTGGTATACACAAACATGCAAACCTCTCACTTGTATAGTTAAAACTTATTAAAGCTTGGTCGTTGAATTGTGGTTCTTTTTTCTTACCAAACCAATAAGTATTTTCTTTCAAAGCCACGCCACAAGAACGTATATACCAATCAGGAGTAACATCAAGAACCCTCCATGAGTTAGAGTTAACCTCATAAATTTCCATCTTAAATATGTGTTGACAAAACAAAACCCTCAAGATTTTGTAACTAGGGGAAGATGTATTGGTTTCGTATCCCAAAACATACTTATCATACAACATGCCAAACTTATCACATAAATTTTCACACTTGTGATAGTCTTCATCTCTTGGTTCGATCCATTTGGTTTGCCCCGTACATGGGTTCCAAATGACAAGTTTAGTCTTATCCTTTGTGGTGCATAACAATAAACCGTTGCAATGATATATATTAGAAATATCAACTTCTGATTTATAAAAGGGGTCGATTAGATTGAGTTCACCTGAAACCTTTATAAATTGATCGATATAATTGTTACGAATTCCATGGAGATTGACGACCACGGAATACACCCTATAATTTTTCAATATGATAACCATATTTTGCGTTAATGCTTTACTAAAATGTTTTTGAGTGAATTTTTATCATCGAGTAAAGCATTCCATTCTTTACAAGTAGATCGTAGACGTCTCAAAGCTGCTGCCGGAACCCTAGAAAGTATTTCTTCTACCAAATCCTTTGGAAGATTAGACATCATCATTGTTTATTCTTTCTCTAGTTTGATATTCCAAAGAAACAATATTTTCAGGACTGCTGTTTGTGATTAGGCTTTTATATTCACGTTGGCTCAATCTTCTATAGACAAAGTTGTTGAAATACATTGCACCCAATCTAATCATCAAGAAAAGTATCTTATATTATTAAAAAAAAGTTAGATATGACTCACAATGGTGTAAATTAAAACATTGATCGTTTCCTATTTTGTATAAAAAAGTTAGATATGACTTATAATGGTGTAAAAACATTGATCGTTTCCTATTTGTATAAAATATAAAAATCTACTTTATTTGTATAAAATATAAAAATATACTTTATTTGTATAAAATATAAAAATCTACTTTGAAATAACTATTAAAATATAAAAATCTATTTTGAACTAACTATTAATATGATAATCTCAAAATAGGAGAAGTCAACTAATGAAAAGACCGGTTTCCTAAACCGGTTGGACACCAAAAGTTTTTTTCTTTTTTCTCTTGCTGTGATTAAAAAAAAAAAAGCGAAACAATCACCAATCATAAATTCTAATTAAGCTTGACACGTATGGATGGTGGCTTTTTAAACTTTTTTAGTAATCGTTTTGGATTAATATCAATATCTTTAAAACTTACTAATGGACGTTTGTGACTCAATTCTCACTGTTAAAATCTCTTGTTTAGACGTTTTTTGGCATTTTAACAGATCTAAAGCCAACTAGAAATCGCTAGCTAGCGTAGGATAAAAAAGCTAGAATCGTTTGCAACAAATTATAATCCAAATTATATACACGATAACATGGTAGAGAAAGGAAGAAAAAAACATCTTGATTATCCAAAAAAACAAAGAAAGGAAAGAACAAAGTGAGGTGCACAAATTACATTATCCTTGTTTTGATTAGCTTGAATCTTGTTTTTCTTTCTTTTGCATCCAATAAAGTATTAAATTTGAACCAAACTTGGCACATAGGTGAACATAAATGGCCTAGGTGATGATGAAGATTCTCCGAGATCTTCTTCTGTGTATTCATCCTCTCCAACAATGTATACACTGTTGTTGCAATTTCCCTCCCTTAAGTATTTAGCGCAATACAACACAACAACTTTCTTCTCCACATCGATCAAAAAACTCACAAGGCTCCAAAGGTCATATGTAGTTTGAAATTTATTCACATCCACCGTCAAGAACTTACTCCACGACACAAAGTTTGGTTTGATCTCATTTGTCACCCATACCTCTATCTGAAATGGATCAAGTCTCTGATATAACACTGAAAGTTGTTCTTCTCTAACGACAGATAGATGGACAGTTTTATAATCATTTCGACTTGGTAGACATAAACATGCAAATCTCTCTGTTGTAAAATTAAAACTTATTAACACGAAATGTGGACCTTTGTTTCTGCCAAGCCAGTAAGTATTTCCTTTCAAAGGCATGCCACGAGAGTATAAAGACCAATCAGGAGCAAAATCAAGAATCCTCCAAGAATTCGAGCTAAACTCATAGATTTCCAACTGAAATATGTGGCCACAAAAAACCCTCACGATTTTGTATTTTCGGGGAGATGTATTGTTTTCGTATCCGAAAACGTACTTATGATACATTACATCATACCGATGATAATATTCATTTCTTGGGTTGATCCACTTGGTTTGTCCCGTACACGGATTCCAAACGACTAGTCTAGTTTTATTCTTTGTGGTGCATAACAATAAGCCGTCACATTGAAATATATTAGAAATATCAACTTCTGAGTCATTACGGGAATCAATTATACTAAGTTTACCTGAAACCATCATAGATGGATCAGCAAAGTTGTTGCAAATTCCATGGAGATTGATGGCCATTGAATAAATCCTAAACTCCTTCAACACGACAACTATATTCTGCTTTGATGCTTTACTAAAATGTTTTTGGAAAGAATTTTTGATCACTAAATAAAGAGTTCCATCGTTTGCAAATAAATCGTAGTCTTTTCAAAGTCGCAGCGGGAATAAAAGAAAGTATCTCTTCTACCAAATCTTCTGAAAGATCGGGCATCATAGTTATTTTTATTTATTTTTTTTGCAATCTATTTTGATTTTATCTTCCAAGAAGGAAATTTGTCAGGATTGGTTATAAAAATTAGGCTTTAACTTTCACGTTTGCACACTCTTATAAAAACAAGTTAAGTTAAGTTACATTGCACCAAACCAAGTCATGAACTATACAAAAAAAGAAAGAATAAGATAAAGAAGAAAAATATCTTGTATTTTAACAAAAAAGAAAAGAAAAGTATCTTGTATTATTAAAGAGATGGATAACTGTGACATGTGTTAACAATTAGTGAATCTTGTTTATATGTATATATATATATTTAAATTTCTATAATTTTGCATATACTATCTAATTTAAATTAAATTATGTTATACCTTTTCTTAAGTATAGTTATTTAAAGTCAAATATTCCAGCTAATGGCTTGACAAAAAAAATCCAGCTAAAACAGATAACTAAAGTCAAATATTATTAATCTTATTGAAATTATTATTGATTTTGGATCAAAATTGATTTTGAGTTTGTGATAGAAATATCCTAAATTAGACCAAACCCAAAATTAATTCCAAATTCTACAGTTTTCTAGAAATCCAGCTAATATTCTTCTTCATACTTAAAGATTGTTTTAGTTTCTTTAGGGGTTTTGGATATTAATTACGGTTTTGAGATATTGCTAAGCCCTGTCGGTGGTTTCTTTACAAATCTTTCACAACCCAAAATGCTCTCTCATTTTCTCTTTTAGCTCGCGGTTTTAGTCTCACAATCCATTTAAAATCTTTCACAACAAGATTGAGTGCAGCCTATTAAAAATGTGTTGGTTTTCGCTTGGTCATCAATGTAAAAACAAAAAAATAATGTCGAAACATCAATGCAAATTATAGGGAAATGTATACAAGATAACATGGCAGAGAAACAAAAAACATCATTTCGATGATTTATCCAAGAACACAAAGAAAGGAAACAAAAAAAAAACAACGGAGATGCAATATAACTCTATATGCAATGGCTAACATGATAATTATGCTGCTATGAGCGTCAAACTTTCTAGTGCCAAAAAAAAAAAAAAAAAAAATTCATACGTGTTCATGCTCCGACCAACCTTCTCAACAATGTAACTTCCACTCTAAGAAACTTCAAAAGAAAGCAAAAAAGCCCCACTAAAAGCAACTCTTCTCCTTCCACCAAATTCCTGAAAACCTAGTTCCTCCTTAAACGAACACGACACTACTCTATACCATTTGTGTTTGTATATATATTATCATACAAAAAATGATCTCACTGATAGAAGAATAATAAGCCGAAATATATTGATCAACCATGGTTTCAAAACCACTACTCTTCTTGCTGCTTCTTGCGTTGGCATTGGTCGTGTTTCAGACCAAGTCTCTAGCAAACGCTGAAGATTCCGAGTCTTCAAGCTCAGCGAAAAAGCCTCTGGTGAAGATCGTGAAGGGGAAAAAGCTATGCGACAAAGGATGGGAATGTAAAGGATGGTCCGAGTATTGTTGTAACCATACAATCTCCGATTTTTTCGAGACTTACCAATTCGAGAATCTATTCTCTAAACGTAACAGTCCTGTGGCTCACGCCGTCGGTTTTTGGGATTACCGATCCTTCATAACCGCCGCCGCAGAGTATCAGCCTCTTGGGTTCGGTACCGCCGGAGAAAAACTTCAAGGAATGAAGGAAGTCGCTGCGTTTCTCGGCCACGTTGGAAGCAAAACTTCATGTGAGTTAGCTAAACCGGTAAAATTAATATATAACCGGGTAATTAGACATCTAATATTGAACCGGTATTGTTATTAAAAGGCGGGTACGGGGTTGCAACGGGCGGACCATTAGCTTGGGGACTGTGTTACAACAAAGAGATGAGTCCTGATCAGCTTTATTGCGATGATTACTATAAATTAACATATCCTTGTACTCCTGGTGTCTCGTACCACGGTCGAGGAGCTTTACCGGTTTACTGGTACGTTCGTTTTAATTAGCATGATTTCGATTTTTACGATTTCGATTTATGTTTGGTGTGGTTTAGGAATTACAATTACGGTCAAACCGGGGAGGCTTTGAAAGCGGATCTACTGAGTCATCCAGAGTATCTAGAGAACAACGCGACGTTGGCGTTTCAAGCAGCGATTTGGCGGTGGATGACGCCGCCGAAGAAACATATACCGTCGGCGCATGATGTATTCATCGGAAAATGGAAGCCGACGAAGAACGACACGGCGGCGAAACGATCTCCGGGGTTTGGAGCCACCATTAACGTGCTTTACGGCGATCAGATGTGCAACAGTGGATTCGATAACGATGAGATGAATAACATTGTTTCTCACTACTTGTATTATTTAGATCTGATGGGAGTTGGAAGAGAAGAGGCTGGTCCTCATGAGACTCTATCTTGCGCCGATCAAGAGCCTTTCTCTTCTTCTTCCTCCTCCTCTGCTCCTCCAAGCTCTGGCTCCTCGTCTTGAATGAGGTTTTTCTTGAAATAAATGTCGGTCTAATTTGGCTTTCGAGGGAAAAAACTGTGAGTTCTATGTATGTATGTGTTTTGTGTTTTGCAAGGACTTGATGTTCAATATTTTGTACAAATATTCGTAAATCAGTATTTTTCTACATCCACACGTAGCTGCACAATGATAATAAAGTTAATGGCATGCACCAAATTTTCTGTATTTTTCTTGATAAAGGTAAAATTTTCAGTGTTCCATAGGAAGAATTGTTCTGTGTATAGATAGATAGTAACGTTTGATAAAAATGAATAAAAATCATAAAATTACCCTTTATATGTAGCTATTATCTATTTGTATGTAGCATAAATAGAAGTAATATCGTAGAAAATAGCTAGATTCCATATTTTCAATTAACTTCCCCAATTTATGTCGAACGATACACAGTGGCAGCCTGATCCTGAATTTGCATCGACGACCTTACAAATTCGTTCGGTTCAAATTAATTTGGGGATTTTCCGGTCCGCTAAACAAAAATAAAATAAAAAACCGGAAAAATCAGAAAATGCCATGTGGCAATTTTACCTTCCCCAAAACGGCCACACACACACTCCATATAAGCTTTCGACCTTTCGTCTTCGACTTCACCAACGTGTAAAAGACTTGTGATTGGATTCTCCCACTCACTTGAATTGACCATACCAGAAAGACGCAAGAGAGAGAGAGAGAGAAATGGCGGCAACTCCGACGACGAAGTTGCGTGATATCGATGACCTTCCAAAGATTCCGGCGAACTACACGGCGTTGACGCCGCTCTGGTTCTTAGATAGGGCCGCGACTGTTCATCCGACGAGGAAATCGGTGATTCACGGATCTCGGGAGTACACGTGGCGTCAGACTTATGACCGGTGTCGACGACTCGCCTCCGCTCTCGCCGATCGATCGATTGGTCCCGGTTCGACGGTAATCGCTCTCCCTCTTCCCTAATCATTTAATTAGTTTATTCCGAATTTATCGGTTGATTCTTGATTCCGGCTTGACTTGACGACTCTGGCTGAAATGTTCTTTTCCGAAAACATTGAACCGTTTCTTTTTTTTTTCCTCTAATTTTGGTGCGAAGATGAAATCTTATTTTCGACCCAAAATAAATCGATTTTTCCATTATAATACGATTTTGTAATTGTCCCAAAAAAAAAAAAACGTATAATCGCTAAGAAAAATGACTTACGAGATTATAATCGATTAGATTCCTTTTTTTTTTTTGGAAATCATCATGATAATGTAATAAAATCAAGTCCTAATTTCTTAGTTCTTGTGATTGCTCTAGCATGAATCTTGTTCATTTATGTCAAATGTTATCTTAACTTGTCATGAACAATATTGGTTATTGTAATCTGAATAATTTGCACTTGGTCAGGTGGCTATAATCGCACCGAACACTCCAGCAATGTACGAAGCTCATTTCGGAGTACCAATGTGTGGAGCCGTCTTGAACTGCGTCAACATCCGTCTCAACGCCACGACAATCGCTTTCCTTCTCAGTCACTCACAGAGCTGTGTCTTAATGGTGGATCAAGAGTTCTTTACTCTGGCAGATGAATCTTTGAGAGTCATGGAGGAGAAAGCCGGAAGCAGCTTCAAACGACCACTCCTAATCGTCATTAGTGATCACACCTGTCCTCCCGAGTCACTTAACCGCGCTTTATCGAAAGGAGTCGTGGAATACGAGGACTTTCTTGAAACCGGAGACCCGAATTATCCGTGGCAACCACCAGCTGATGAGTGGCAGAGCATCGCTCTTGGTTACACCTCGGGAACAACCGCTAGCCCGAAAGGAGTTGTGCTTCATCATCGAGGAGCGTATGTAATGGCTCTGAGCAACCCACTTATTTGGGGAATGCAAGAAGGTTCTGTTTACTTGTGGACTCTCCCGATGTTCCATTGCAACGGTTGGTGTTTCACTTGGTCACTTGCTGCTCTATCCGGTACAAGCATCTGTCTTCGTCAGGTATTGCTTAAGAGCTTTTAACTTTTCATTTCAAGAGGAAGAAGCTAACATATTCGAATGATCTGATGAAAATTTGTTGGTTTCAGGTCACTGCAAAGGAAGTGTATTCAAGCATAGCTAAGTACAAGGTTACCCATTTCTGTGCGGCTCCTGTGGTACTCAACACTATTGTCAATGCTCCACAAGAGGACACTATCCTTCCTCTTCCCCATAAGGTCCACGTTATGACCGCAGGAGCTGCTCCTCCACCTTCTGTTCTCTTCTCCATGAACCAGAAAGGCTTCCGGGTCGCTCACACTTATGGACTTTCCGAGACTTACGGTCCTTCCACTGTATGCGCTTGGAAGCCCGAGTGGGACTCCCTCCCTCCTCAGACGCAGGCTCAGCTCAATGCTCGCCAAGGTGTCCGCTATATCGGCATGGAGCAGCTTGATGTCATCGACACTCAGACTGGAAAACCCGTTCCAGCAGATGGGAAAACCGCTGGAGAGATTGTTTTCCGAGGGAACATGGTGATGAAAGGCTATCTAAAGAATCCGGAAGCTAACAAAGAGACGTTTGCTGGTGGGTGGTTCCACTCGGGGGACATCGCGGTGAAACATCCAGACAACTACATCGAGATCAAGGACCGGTCAAAGGACATTATAATCTCTGGCGGTGAGAATATCAGCAGCGTGGAGGTCGAAAACGTTGTCTACCATCACCCAGCGGTTCTTGAAGCCTCTGTTGTGGCCAGGCCTGACGAGCGGTGGCAGGAATCTCCGTGTGCGTTTGTGACGCTTAAGAGCGGTTACGAGAAGCGCGACCAGGATAAGTTGGCTCAGGATATCATGAAATTCTGCCGGGAGAAGCTGCCGGCGTATTGGGTCCCAAGGTCGGTTGTGTTTGGGCCGTTACCTAAGACGGCTACTGGAAAAATTCAGAAGCATGTTTTGAGGACCAAGGCCAAAGAGTTGGGACCAGTTCCAAGAAGCAGGTTGTAGAAAGAAAACGAAAAGCTAAGTAAAATCATTTTGAACAATAATGTGTTGTATGTTTTGTACAACTTTGTCTTGTATGGTCTTTCAAAAAAAATTCATATATTTTTTTCATATTTCCAAAAAATAATATTGTATATATATTCTTTTCATACGATAGCAACAATATACGTTGGCCACAATTGTAAACTCACACACGTATACATACTTACATATGGACAATGTATAAAAAAGATAACTCTTGCTCTCAAATCAATAGTCAGATCCCAGTCCCACCCATATTAATAAGGTCAAATATGAAGATAAGTGTAACAATAAAAGCGCAATCGACATTAGGATATATTGTAGCCACTAATCTTTCATCTCCTTCATGTACCTGTTTATTATATCCACATATATGACAATATTTGTTAAGTAAACTTATTTATTGATATACTAAAGAAACGTTTTCATCGCCTTTGCTTTTCAATTTATTTATTGACCTGAGCGATGATTTTCGTGGAGTCTCCAGCATAGATTGTACATGCACGCTTCATAAACCGGCCTTTGATTGTGAAATCACAAGACGCTTCTCTGGTCTGGTTATGCTTCAAGAATACTTCAACTCTTGTCTTCAACTGAACTGTTGAAGATCTTTTTACCGTGAAGATCTTATCATCTAAATCACTTCCTCTATACACTTGCCACCGATCGTGCTTACT
The DNA here is from genome assembly GCF_000478725.1 of Eutrema salsugineum. Classification (NCBI taxonomy): domain Eukaryota; kingdom Viridiplantae; phylum Streptophyta; class Magnoliopsida; order Brassicales; family Brassicaceae; genus Eutrema; species Eutrema salsugineum. The sequence continues at coordinate 3,578,833 of NW_006256885.1, forward strand.
AGTCACCTTTAATATATTCAAATCCAAAGCATAACCAAGATTCAACTAAGATAAAAAAAATTGACCGGTTAACAGAAAGAAAGTAAGAAAACTAATAGTAACTAAGGGGGTAAGAAACTAACTAAAACCTTCATTTTCATGGTGACAATGGTAGAGTCATTAGGATCAATCAAAATCCGTTTGTTGTGGAGACCAAAGAGAGGCGTTTTGACTTTGAACACTTTGTTTCCATTTGTGTCCTTCACTGTATCTCCGATGATCGTTAGATCCGTAGGTTGAGGACTAACAAACTCAGGTCCTATGATTGGTATCGTGTTGCTGTGATTGGGATCTTGGTTTGCCATTATTGTGTTGTTTGAGTGGAGGTGATAATAAAATAGGACATTTATCAAGTTTGAATTTATTGATCTTTGGTTATGACTTTTTCTTGATTTATTCTGAAACTAAAATACATATTATATTTGGATTCGTTGGTGTATACAAGCTGTATATTTGGATTCGTTGGTGTATACAAGCTGTATTAATAGGCAAACTGATTTTCATTCTGTTAGTAACAAATATATTTTTGTGAAAAAGTCTATAAAAAGCTTACTAAATAAGATTTGTTATAACACATATCATATATGGACTCTTATACCGGCCCATTAGGCCATCAGGGCATTGTACTTAACCTAGATTCCCTATGTACTCTATATATACATTCCAATGATTAATAAAGTTTCTAAGTTTTCACAACACGTTATCAGCACGATAAGACTCTCTGAGCGAAAAACCCTAATAAATCCGGCCACCACCAAAACCCTAAAAGCAAGTCGAAACTTAAAAGACGCATATCTTCCAAACCGTAAGGAACCAGAAGACGATCTACATATCAAATCGAAGCCCTCGACGAGACAAATCTACTGGTGAAAACCGTTTGTCGATCCAACGTCGGACGCGCCCTCACGCACACTTACAGTACAAGGTAGGAGAAGATGACTAGGATGAATTAAGGGTAGATATACATACATATTCTACACCAAGAAGAGATAGTAGAGAATTTGTAAAACGATAGAAGATGGAGACACTTAGAAAGGGATGGGGTCTTACAAGGTCAAGAAAAGGCCTTACAAGGTCAAGAAAAAAGAAGAAAGGAATGAAACAATTGAGTTTAGGAAAAGAAAAAAAAAATTTAAGGAAACAATATGCTCAGGTAGGGATAACACTGGATTATCAATGAAATTGGATTTCCAAAGAGAAACATAATGTGTCAGCACAAAGAACCCAATAATCTTTATGCGTCATGATGGTTATGGTTTTGTTGTTGCCTGCAGAGACCAAAATATAAAAAAAGAAACTGATTACTCTTCACGATTATAAGTGTATATTATGTGATTCCAAATATTGGATATTGTTTTTGAATTTTTGAGTCTTATACTATATTAGCTTCAAAACTCCAGACCATACGTGTACATAAGAGAGCTAGATTGTGCACAACTAACTACATGTATCACTCTATATACACATGTTTATATATCACTCTGTAGCATGTGTTAAGCTGCGCATATTCATACTTGTGATAAACATATGTGCCAAGAATGACGATGACTAAGAACCCTCCTCTTCGTAAATCGAAAGAAGCGAAAGTGTGTGGATAAATATATATGCGATATGCATGTATACATAACTAATGACTATGTATAGACACCTCTACACTATATTATGTATTATATAATTCAGTACTTATAGATATCCTTATTAATCTTTTTTACATCATTAAGATATCAACAATGAACAAACATGACTTCGAACTGAGGAAACCCTGACTCTTCACATTACATATACAATATCATCATCACACATAGATATATGTATGTATTTTATTTACCTTGAAGAAATTCATGCCTCGTTTTTGTCATCCATGAGAGCTCTTCTCCCTGTTCCATTTCAGAGAGAGAGAGAGAGAGCGAGAGAGAGAGAGAGTTTTGAGAAACGGTGGGATGATGATTGATGAAGAAAGTGTCGCGGATGAGTGATATTAAAGCGATGTTTATATAAAAAAACAGATAACAAACCTAATTTGCACACAAAAAGAAGAAGATAATAACCTTCATGGGCCGGGCCCAATTCTGACCTTTGCGAGGGATCGTGGCGTTGTCTTTGCTTGAAACGAGCTATTTAGGTGAACTTGATGACGTCATCGTTGCGATATTCATAGACCAACCTGCCCGAACACCTGACCGTTCTGCCCGGAGGTGGTCCTTTCCTCTGAGTTAGTAGTTTCTTTGGTCCTAATAAGCGAAACAAAAGTCAACAGGTCACATTTTACTTTTCTCTTTCTTAAATTGTCAACAGTTTCTACTTTTCTTTTATAATTGGTTTTCTCATGTTAAATGTATTCTTAAAGTAAAGAGAACTTACAGTATATTCTAATTTACGTGATTTAATCGTAATTTTTTTATACATTCTAGTTGGACTAGGCTTCATAGCTATATAATTATTCACTAATTGGTGAAGAGACTGAGTTTGAGGAAATTAAGAGAATCTTGGTAAATGGAATTCCTCAATCCTAGAGAAAAACACTAACTTTCAAAATTCAAAATAAATCATGTTCACATACGATAGTTATTCTCCAGAAAAGATGATATATAATGTATTTTTGTTTCTATTTATCAACTTTGTGCATTTTTTAAAACCAAATGTATAACTTTTTAAAGAGGTTTCTTTTTCTATAATGTGTTTTTTTTTTTAGTTAGGAGATTTTTACTATATTCAAAAAGATTATCCATCTACTGAATAATGAAGTAAGCTAAGGAAAGATCGAACTCGTAAAAGAGTCATTTCAAATTAAGTAATTAAAAATCTGAGATTTGTGGGGAATAGAAACTTTGTGGGCGTGCGGGAGAATCACAGTCTCCTAAGACATAAGATGGTCAAAGTAATGCAATAAATAGTAATATCAAATACATTGCTTATAAGTTATAAATTTATAACTATTACTATCATTATTATATCAATATTGATGACGCCAAAAAGAATCCCTTGACCTGCGTTCCTAAATTAATCAATATATCGTTTAATGTGTGAATGTGATTATTAGTTTATACTTTATAGTTTATATACCGTATTAGTGGTTTATGGTCTTCACTCCTAAATAAAAGAATTTGGTGTCTTTTTTTAAAAAATGCATTTTTGGTAAATACAAAACCAGGACAAGGCTCTTAATTTCTCAAAAGGGATGGTCCCCTAAATTTATGACGAGTAAGAATGAGAGTAATGATTTTTGTTTCATTTATTTTTTTGCCCATATCAACCCGTCCGTTCCTCTCTTTGTAGTTTGTACTATGTTTCAGTTCAGAGAATTTTGATTACTTGCCCTCAACATTCTCACCAATTCTAGTTTTGGTCCCATAACTTATCAATATCTAGTTGAACTGGTAGAGAAAAACTGTGATGTAACATGTAAAAAGTGAGGAAACATAAAAAATTTATAGCAATTTCCAAGAATTGCTCTGAATATTCATTATGTGAAGTTAAATATTTATTTTACAGAGGGATACGATATTTTTCAGTTTTTGTTATGGAATGGAAACATATAAACAATCACAATATCAGTGAGTCTACGGAAGAAGATACTAGGATTTAGTTGTCATTTAGTTAGCCCATTATCAGCCCATCGTAAAGTAACGAATGCTATCGAAATTTTCTTGTTTTTTTTTCAAGTAGATCGATTTTTCAAACACTGAGCAAATTTCTGGGGTGATTTTCCTTCTCGAAATTTGACATCTCTACAGCCACCAGCATCTCTTCCACATCTCTACAGCAATGCTTTACCGTTCAGTTTCAATGCCTACATTCTGGAATATCTAATAAATTATTTAGTCAATATCATATTTCTACATTTCATAATAACCAATATCAACTTACCTTCTTAATCAACTGCTTATGTAAAAGCAACATGCCCAAATTTACTAAACAGTCATTTTCATGTGAAGTAAATCTAGCATCGACAATTTTACCAGTTTTTTATAAGAATTTTTCTCTGCATTTTAATTATCGAACAACAAAAATTATATCCGAAAAAACAAAATAAAAGTTATATATACTTATACATCGATCAGATCACATAATCTCTCCACCGCTTTTTCTTTTGGAGCACTATTTCATTAAGAAGATATTAGTGGGAGTTAGATTTTTAAAGATTTAACGGAAAAAGACTCTCCTCTACAAAGAACCACGACATATTTATTAAGGATGAAAGATGACCGACCATGTGTTCTTGCTCTCTTAACGAGGCAATCTGCACGAATATTTTTACAACGAGTGATATAATTAACTAATAGTATTAAAAAAAGGGAAAAGGTCTTAAGATTTTTAAAATTTCGTTAGCTCCACTGCAAACATATATATGCCACTCTTGACAGATTAGCCAACATCGTTATAATCTCGATTGGTGCTATCCGAGGCCAATCTGATCACTGGTCAAAGGGATCGATGATATTAGGCATTTCATGTCCCAAAGAAGAGATTCGAGTTAGAGATTCAAGTTCTGTATGAAAGGGTGACAAACATTACGTGATCCTTTCAGATCTAGTGGATAAATCTGTCCTCCTCCACTCCACTACGACCCATCCGTGTCCGCATGATAACATATTCAAAAAAAAAAAAAATATATATATATATATCATAGCAAAACATGCACAACTAAGTTTATATATATATTGAACGTTTTTTTTAGCTGTTTTACGTTGGATTTCTTCTATGCGTCTACTATTTAAACATCAATGCGTCTAGAAGCTTTTTAGCATGAGATGGTTTCTGAATCAACTAAACACATAAGTCATATATAATACGAAGATGAAAAGGTTTTGGTGATCATGTCTAATAATTTCAAAAATACCCTAAGGCATATATATGCTTAACAATAGCTCTTAAAGTTTTGATTGTTCTAGGAAGAAAGGGTTAGGTACTAGTGTTAGTGCTTGTCTTCAATTGTTAGATAACGACGCCAACAGTGTCGTTCTTGACTAACTCGAATGGAAATGTCATTTATCACAAAATATTGACACCGATTAGTTATTCATGGTATATATAAATAATTCTGGATATATTTTGGGGTAAATATTTTGGATCTTTTCTATAACATATCCACATCATATGCATTATGAGCAGAAAGCTGAGAGTTCACTAAATCATGAGGCTAAGCCTTTAGGAAGTTGTAAGATGTGGAATCTCATTATTGACTTTGGTTCTTCGTTAGTGAGTTAGTGCCAGTCACATGATAATAAGTGGAGCTAAACACTTGGCACATCACGGCCATCTCAAACCTTACTAAAATTCGAAAAAACATTAGTATGCGAACAAATACGAAGTTTCTTTTTTTTTTCTAACCATCAAAATAAAATATGTAGATCTTAAGGGCTTTTTAGTTGCAACTAGTGAGTGACGTCTAATAGATACCTATTCACTTGAATTTTTTATCAGATCTAAACTTTATTTTATCTAATTTCTCACAGTATGAATTTGAAAACAACAGAGTACTACTACTGTTTTTTCATTTATGTAACAATTAAGGAACATTTTTAAATGTCAATATTACTTTTTGTGATGTTTAAAATATGATCGAACTTGGCAATAATTAATTTAATTTGTAGTTAAACTAAAAAAAAAATTCTCGATGAACTTCAATTATGTCTACTTGTTATACCACAAGATTGAAACTATAATGAGTTATCAAACGAATTGTTCACAACTCAGAAGTGCAAATTCAGCCTCCATTCATTACAATTTTGACATAAAATAAAATAGGAATTGTAAAAACTTATCCTTAGCATTTGTGGTCACATACTCTACTTTCCACAATCAACCAACATTCCCAATAAATCACCATATGTACTATTTATATACAATCCAGAGTCCAGGCTAGACAAAGGCAAAACCAAGAAAACAAAAACCTGATATGGATTTGACTCCTGCGAGAAAAAGACCAAATTATCTGCTAATCATCTCATTATCATTGTTATCATTATGTCATCAAGATTATAACATTGAAGCACAAAATTCAGACAAAGTAGTAAATCTTCCGGAACAACCAGTGAATCCAGAGATATCTCATTTCTCAGGTTATGTAAGCGTGAATCAAGAAAATACACGATCACTCTTCTTCTGGTTCTTTGAAGCCTTGTCTGAAGCTCCTTCAATAAGACCTCTAGTTATCTGGCTCAATGGAGGTAATAGGTCGTACAATTATATATTAATTAGTATTCGAATTTTATATTAATTTTCTTTTTGTTTATGAGTCTGTCGCGCAGGTCCTGGATGTTCTTCTATTGGATATGGAGCAGCATCTGAATTAGGACCTTTTCGTATTGTTGAAAATGGGACAAGCCTTAGATTCAATCAATACTCTTGGGTCCAAGGTTTTTATTTTTTTAATCATTTTTCTTTTATTTCTAACTACTGTATGTCTAATTATGGTTCTAATTAAACCAATCATTAAGATACTTTTTATAATTAAAATAATCACGAAATGATTGTTGATATAATTGCAGAAGCAAATATGTTGTTTTTAGAATCACCGGTTGGAGTAGGATTTTCGTACACCAACTCATCTTCCGATTTGGATAACCTCAACGACGGTTTCGTTGGTAAGTAAGTGGACAAGAAGATGGCATGGTCAACTCTTAAAATAAAGTTTTTATTATTTAAACTAGTAGAAAAAAAAATTCTCGTTAAAAGTCCAAACAAAGTGGAATGATGAAACTTAATTTTAAGAAATAACTGTGATAATTTTCTGCAACAGCGGAAGATGCATACAACTTCCTGGTTTCTTGGTTTGCAAGGTATCCCCAATATAAGTCTCGTGATTTCTTCATTGCTGGTGAAAGCTATGCCGGTGAGCTTAATTAATTACTCTCATGTTTATGTTTTTCTCGAGTTGTCGATTTCGCTATATAAATATAAATATATATATATATATATATCTGGATTTAGAACATCAACCAATCAAGCAGAAAAGGATTTTGGATTAAACAAGTACAAAACTGAATAATGGAACTAAAATGGATTTTATTTAATTATTATAAGGAAACTGTATAGAATATGAATGGTATGGGTTTACACTTTACAGGTCACTACGCACCTCAGCTAGCCGAGCTTATATACGATCGAAACAAAGTTAAACCAAAGGACTCCATCATTAATCTCAAAGGCTTCATCGTACGTATTATTATTTATTATATTAGACAATAGTCACCAATCACCATATATTCGCGATTGCGACTATTAATTATGAGCACGAGGAAAGTGTAACGTTAAACCAATACATGCTACCGATTCTTTTTTTTTTTTTTAAGGTTATATTTATCAACATAGATTGATTAATATATTAGACCCGTTTGGTAATCCGTAGCATATATAATAGAAGTTTCACCGCCATTTTTGAAAATTCGCATATTCGTACGTTGTGTATTAAACAAAGCTATTATAAAATTTTAACCTCTTTATTATGTCAACTTAGGTAGGAAATCCATTGACGGACGACGAGTACGATAACAAAGGGATTCTAGAATACGCATGGAGCCACGCAGTGATCTCCGACAGTCTCTACGACACTGCAAAACGTAACTGCGACTTCAAGTCTTCGAAATGGTCGGAGCCATGCAACGTCGCCATGAACACAATGTTCGAAAAATACAAAGAGATCGATATTTATAACATTTATGCTCCCAAGTGCACTACCAATAGCTCATCATCAGGAGCTTCCTTCTTAGGTGCAGGAGATTTTAAGCCTCCAGCGATCAAAGACTGGTTCAAGAGAGTGAGATGGTTTGAAGGTTACGATCCTTGTTACTCTGATTACGCTGAAAAATATTTCAACAGAGTCGATGTTCGATCGTCTCTTCATGCCACTACCCGAGCTGTATCAAGGTGGAAGGTTTGCAAGTAAGTATTATATACAATAGGTCTGAATTTCCAAATTATTATGTATATTAAACAAGGTTGATATGTTAAATTTTAGTCATACTCTTTTTATTTATATTATTATTACTGTGATTACAGTGCTTCGATATTGCAAACGTACAAATTCACGGTCTCCTCAATGTTGCCTACCTATAGTAAGCTCATCAAAGCTGGTCTCAAGATATGGGTTTATAGGTACTCGACATACACTATATCTATATAGTTGGTGTTTTAATTCAGTGTTTTTTTCACTGTTAATTCAGTGTTTCTTTTTTGTCCCAGCTGATCTACTCTTTTAATTATTAAGAAAATGGATAGATGAACCCAAGAAATCCTCGTTCAAACATAATAATATGCACGAGATTCTTGAAGAAACACCATTAACATAAAACATACGTACAGTATTAGTTTAATTTATGGTGTACTTTTAAATAACTCACTTTTTCTTTTATTTTTCTACAAATTTCACAAATTTTGACAAATTTCAAAAATACTACTAAATAGTTTAAGAGTTGTTCTTAGGCATTCAAAATGAGTTCTAATCATTCGTAGGAAATAATTTTTTTTCCACAACCCTTCTTAAAATAATTGTGATATTTTAGAAAATCAAATATATATATATATGTGTATATATATATATATATAAATAACACGAGACTCATGAAGTAAACCCACCGTTAATTATACACCAAACTATCGTACGTACGTCTCTTTGGATTACATCTCTATAGAAATATTTTCTGCTCACTTTTTTTTGGCTGGAATTAAAGCTTGAAAATGGATAGATTATGTAATATTTGTAAGTGTGTAACAGTGGAGACGCCGACGGGAGAGTGCCGGTGATCGGAAGTCGGTACTGTGTTGAAGCTTTAGGCCTTTCCGTCAAATCTGAGTGGCGATCTTGGTTCCACAATCATCAGGTTACAGTTCATTATGAAAATGATTGTTTACAGTCGATTTATTTTTTTTGATAAAAGGTTACCGTTGATTTATACTCAGCTGTTTTTTGGTCAATTAAAAGTCAATACATGATTTTTTAGCCAAACTAGTGTTTAGTTAAAAATTACAATTTTCTCTATCTTTTTTTGTTAGCCTAAATCATCATCGTAGATTCTACATTTGTTTTTAGGTATTTTTTGTCCAATTTTCTGTTTGTAATTTGTTGTTTCTTTAGGTGGGAGGGAGGATAACGGAGTACGACGGAGGGTTAACGTTTGTAACGGTGAGAGGAGCTGGACATTTGGTTCCTCTCAATAAACCTGAAGAAGCCCTCGCGCTTTTCCGTTCCTTTATCAACGGTCAAGAACTTCCGTCACGCCCTTAGATATCATCATATTCATATCATATACTCCTGTTTTGTTACAGATTATAAAATAAAGCATGCATAACTAATCATTCCAAACACAGATTAACATGCTACTGTTCTATGTCCACTATCCAACCATCTTATAATTAATAAATAATAATATATTTGTTATAACACATATCATATGTGGACTCTTATACCGGCCCATTAGGCCCATCAGGGCATTGTACTTAACCTAGATTCCCTATGTACTCTATATATACATTCCAGTGATTAATAAAGTTTCTAAGTTTTCACAACACGTTATCAGCACGATAAGACTCTCTGAGCGAAAAACCCTAATAAATCCGGCCACCACCAAAACCCTAAAAGCAAGTCGAAACTTAAAAGACGCATATCTTCCAAACCGTGAGGAACCAGAAGACGATCTACATATCAAATCGAAGCCCTCGACGAGACGAATCTACTGGTGAAAACCGTTTGTCGATCCAACGTCGGACGCGCCCTCACGCACACTTACAGTACACGACGATCAACCAAAAAAAAAAAAAACCAGATCCGAGTTTTTCCTTCTTCAACCAGCAGCTTCTCCAGTTTTGGTGATCAATCCTTGGAATTTGTAGCGGCTAACTGAGGTCTATTAGCTCCCAGTTTCATTAGCCTGTCAGAAATCCAAAGGTGGAAAAGCACACCAGCAAATGGAAACCATAGTCGTAGATAGTGGATCCAGCCACACTATCTTAAGAAACAAAAGTTACTTCATAAACCTAACCTATCAAACCGCAAATATTAGCACCATCGCGGGTCCCTCAAACCTTATCGAAGGATATGGCCATGCCTATGTGTTGCTATCAAATGGCACACAACTTGAAATACCAGATGCTCTATATTCTCCTAGTTCGAAGAGAAATCTTCTGAGCTTCAAGGATATAAGACAGAATGGTTTCCACATAAACCCAAGGTCAAGGGAACAAAGAATCCCTCCTAGTCACTAAAACCGTAGACGGCCATAAACAAATCCTCGAAACCATACCCGCGCTCTCTACTGGACTTTACCATGCTAAAGTCAGTATGATTGAAGCTAATACCACTCTCAAAGCCCGGTTTACTGATTATACTATTTGGCACGACCGGCTCGGTCATCCCGGTGCAAATATGATGCGTAAACTAATTCAAAACTCTCAAGGGCATACCCTCAAAGAAAACCGAGCTAATCCTCAACACCTCATGTGCACAGCTTGTTCTCAAGGCAAATTGATCACTCGGCCTTCACCAGTTAAAATCTCTAAACAAACACTTTATTTCCTAGAAAGAATCCAGGGCGATATCTGTGGACCTATACATCCATCTTCCGGACCATTCCGGTACTTCATGGTCCTTATAGACGCATCGACCCGTTGGTCATATGTTTGTCTCTTGTCCTCTCGGAACCAAGCCTTCGCTAGGTTCTTGGCCCAAATCATAAAATTGCGGGCCCATTTCCCTGACTTCCCACTAAAGACTATCCGCCTTGACAATGCTGGTGAATTTACCTCACAAGCGTTTAATGACTACTGTATGGCCATGGGGGTAACCGTGGAACATCCTGTAGCACATGTCCATACTCAAAATGGATTGGCTGAATCATTCATTAAACGCATTCAATGGATAGCCCGACCATTACTCATAAGATCAAAGCTCCCGGCCTCAGCATGGGGACATGCAGTATTACATGCTGCTGAACTCATACGCATCCGGCCATCTAGTGAACACAAATATTCCCCATCCCAACTACTCTCGGGTCATGAGCCAGACATCTCCCATCTCAAAACATTTGGGTGTTCAGTATATGTACCCATTGCTCCACCACATCGAACCAAAATGGGACCTCAAAGAAGGATGGGAATATATGTTGGTTTTGACTCTCCCACCATCATAAGATATCTCGAGCCAACCACTGGAGATCTCTTCAAGGCCAGATATGCGGATTGCCAATTCGATGAATCGGTATATCCCTCTTTAGGTGGTGAGACAAACAAGCTGGTCAAAGATCTTTCATGGAATCAAACATCATTAAATTGGCAAGATCCTCGGACTCTAGAATGTGATTCAGAGATCCAAAATATTATTCATTATCAAAAGCTAGCTAATCAATTGCCAGATTCCTTTGCTGACCCGACCAAAGTAACCAAATCGTACATCCCAGCTTGTAATGCACCAGTACGAATAGCTGTCCCAACGGGACAGACCCAAGTTGCTACAGAGTCTGCACCACGTCTCAAACGGGGCAGACCTCTCGGTTCCAAAGATAAGAATCCCCGGAAATCAAAGAAAGGTGCAATAACCGAAACCGGGATTCCTGCAACATCAGACATAGCCGCGGCTGAGACTCAATCTAATGAACCCTCAATGGAAGTTCGGGACGCCGAATCTCCAGGTTCAGAAGATAACAATGAGATCTCCATCAATTACAATATGTCCGGAATACAATGGAATCGAAAAGAAGTCGACTTAAAGGCACTCTTTGCATACAAAGTAGCACTTGATGTTGCGCTCACGCAAGAGGATCTAGAACCCACGTCAATAACACAGTGTACACATCGAACAGATTGGCTAAAATGGAAAGAAGCCATAAACGTGGAGTTAAAGAGTCTCAAACTCAGAAACGTGTTCGGTCCGATCATCCGGACCCCATCACACATCAAGCCAGTGGGCCACAAATGGGTCTTTGTGCGCAAAAGGAACGAACTCGGTGAAGTCGTTCGATACAAAGCACGGCTTGTAGCACAAGGATTCTCACAGAGACCCGGAATCGATTATGAGGAGACTTATTCTCCAGTGGTGGATGCAACAACATTCCGATTCCTCATAAGTCTGGCCATAAGAGAAAATCTTGATCTGCGGTTAATGGATGTTGTAACCGCATATCTCTATGGGCCCCTGGACAACGAAATATATATGAGACTCCCAGATGGCATTGAACTAAAAGACAAAAATGCATCTCGAGATCAATACTGCATCAGGCTGAACAAATCCTTGTATGGACTGAAACAAAGTGGGCGTATGTGGTACAACCGCCTCAGCGATTACCTCATCAAAGAAGGCTACAAAAATGACCCCATCAGTCCATGCATCTTCATCAAGAAGTACTCAAACAAAGGTTTTGTAATCATAGCAGTATACGTGGATGATCTAAACATCCTCGGAACATCTGGTGAGATCTCCCAAACAGTCGACTGCTTAAAAGCAGAATTCGAAATGAAAGACCTAGGCAAAACAAAGTACTGTTTGGGATTACAACTTGAGTACATCAAAGGAGGAATCCTTGTGCATCAATCGACTTATATCGAAAAGGTACTCAAGCGATTTAATATGGACCAAGCTCACCCATTGACCAGCCCAATGGTAGTTAGAAGCTTAAGTGATGACCCTCTTGGTCCCAAAAAGGATGATGAAGAAATCCTTGGTCCTGAAAAGCCATACCTCAGTGCTGTAGGAGCGTTAATGTACCTGGCTAGTCACACTAGACCAGACATATGTTTCGCCGTGAACCTCCTCGCTCGATATAGTTCATCTCCAACTCAGAGGCACTGGAACGGTATAAAACATCTCCTAAGATACCTTCGAGGTACTCAAGACTTAGGACTCTTCTATACTAACCAAAATAAAGATGGGTTAGTCGGCTTCGCCGATGCAGGATATCTATCAGATCCGCACACTGCCAAGTCTCAAACTGGCTACGTTTTTACGCATGGAGGAACAGCCATCTCTTGGAGATCAATGAAGCAGACACTCACTGCCACTTCATCAAACCATGCTGAAATCATAGCCATTCATGAGGCTAGTAGGGAATGCGTCTGGCTGCGCTCCATGACTCAGCACATCCGCAGAGATTGTGGTATGGACGAAGACACACAGCCCACGGTGATGTATGAAGACAACGCGGCATGCATAGCTCAGCTCAAGGAAGGATATATCAAAGGAGATCGGACGAAGCACATTCTACCGAAGTTCTTCTCAACCTCAGACTGGCAGAAGGACGGCACTCTCAGCGTTCAGCAAGTCCGATCCAGTGAGAATTCAGCTGACCTCTTCACCAAATCATTGCCTACTTCAACACACCGGAAGCTCGTCAAACAGATAGGAATGTATAGACTTAGAGATCTGCAGTGATGCTACAATCAGGGGGAGTAATGCGTGTTGTACTCTTTTTCCTTCACCATGGTTTTGTCCCACTGGGTTTTCCTGGTAAGGTTTTAATGAGGGAACATTCCCCAACGCATTATCGAGATCCCGATTGAGTAGCTGACCCGGTTCACTCGTCCAAGGGGGAGTGTTATAACACATATCATATATGGATTCTTATACCGGCCCATTAGGCCCATCAGGGCATTGTACTTAACCTAGATTCCCTATGTACTCTATATATACATTCCAGTGATTAATAAAGTTTCTAAGTTTTCACAGATTACATTTAATAGAATATTTACATTTGGTTGTTTGTTTAGGCTTAAAAAAAACAAATCCTTGGTTAAGTTAACAGAAACGGCATCGTTTAATGAACACATCCTCTTCAGGTTAGACCCAAAGCGATGTTTCACTCCCACTCAGCTCCGTTCTGGTCACTCGAGTCCCGGACAGGCGTGACATGAGAGGCTTTGCTTCTTCAGCATCCAGAGCAGCGGCGGCAACAGTGAAACCGGCCGAATCCCTAAATCCAAAACCCTTGAAACCCCTACTTCCCTCAGGTAAACCCACCAATCCTATTGACCGGCGTTACATTTCGCAAATCATTGGGAGAAAAGATTGGTTTTTGGTTCTGAAGCAGGAATTTAGTGCTCATAGAATCGGCCTGAACCATCGGTTCGTCATCAGCGTTTTGCAGAATCAAGAAAACCCATTACACTCCCTTCGATTTTACCTCTGGGTCTCTAACACCGACCCGGTTTACGCTAGGGATCAGTCTCTGAAGAGCGTTCTAGGTAACGCCTTTTTCCGTAAAGGTCCTTTATTGCTGTCTATGGAGCTTCTTAAGGAGATTCGGGATTCAGGGTATCGTATTACTGACGAATTGATGTGTGTTTTGATCGGAAGTTGGGGGAGATTAGGTTTAGCGAAATACTGCAATGATGTTTTTGCGCAGATATCTTTCCTAGGAATGAAACCTAGCACAAGGCTTTACAATGCGGTAATCGATGCTTTGGTGAAGTCTAACTCGCTTGATTTGGCTTACCTGAAGTTTCAGCAAATGCGTAGTGATGATTGTAAACCGGATCGGTTCACCTACAATATACTCATCCATGGTGTTTGCAAGAAGGGTGTGGTTGATGAGGCGATTCGATTGGTTAAACAGATGGAACGAGAAGGGAACAGGCCCAATGTGTTCACATTCACGATTTTGATTGACGGGTTTTTGATCGCAGGAAGGGTTGAGGAGGCATTGAAGCAGCTGGAGACGATGCGATCGAGGAAGCTGAATCCTAACGAAGCCACAATCAGAACTTTGGTTCATGGGATTTTCCGTTGCTTGCAGCCTTGTGAAGCGTTTGAGGTTCTGCTTGAGTTTATCGAGAAAAACTCGAACTTGCAAAGAGTAGCTTATGATACTGTTCTGTGTTGTCTTTCAAGCAACTCAATGGCTAAAGAGACTGCTCTATTCTTGAGAAAAACAGGCGAGCGAGGCTATGTTCCAGATAGCTCAACGTTCAATGCTTCAATGATTTGTCTCTTGAAAGGGTATGATCTTACTGAGATGTGTGGGATATTTGACGAGTTTATCAGCCGAGGAGTTAAGCCAGGATTCAACGGTTATCTTGTGGTAGTTAAAGCTCTGTTGAGTGCTCAAAGGTTCTCTGAAAGTGACCGGTATCTGAAGCAAATGGGTGTTGACAGGCTTCTATCAAGTGCGTATGATTATAATGCGGTAATCGACTGTCTCTGCAAGGCTCGACGAACAGATCGTGCAGCTATGTTCTTAACAGAGATGCAGGATAGAGGTATTTCTCCAAGTCTCGTAACTTTCAATACTTTTCTAAGCGGTTATAGTGCGAACGGCGATGTAAAGAAGGTTCACGAAGTACTAGAAAAGCTTCTGGACCATGGTTGCAAACCAGACGTGATCACTTTCAGTTCAGTCATAAACTGTCTTTGTCGTGCAAAGGAAATAAAAGATGCATTTGACTGTTTCAAGGAGATGCTGGAATGGGGGATTGAGCCGAACGAGATTACATACAATATCCTGATTCGCTTCTCTTGTTCCACCGGAGATACCGGTAGATCAGTGAAGCTTTTTGCGAAGATGAAGGAAAACGGGTTAAGTCCAGACGTTTATGCGTACAATGCGGTTATTCAGAGTTTCTGCAGGATGAGAAAGGTTAAGAATGCTGAGGAATTGCTTAAAACGATGTTGAGGATTGGTTTGAAACCTGATAACTTTACATACAGCACTCTCATCAAAGCTCTAAGTGAATCTGGAAGGGAGAGTGAAGCAAGAGAGATGTTCAGTTCAATGGAAAGACATGGATGTGTTCCAGATTCGTATACTAAGCGTCTTGTTAAAGAACTTGACCTGAGAAAGAGTTGATTATACAACAGAGATTTTTCTTACACCTTTAATCATCGTTTCGGTACTGACATCAACAACCTTCCATGAATTAAAGTTCCAGCTCACAAATTCGGTGTTTACGTCTTAGCCATCCAAAATATCCCAAGATTTTTGTGGCTACAAAAGCTAGTTTTTCGTCCTATGTTTCCTTCATGGGCTTGGACTATCAAATAAAGCCCAATAGAATTTGTGTATGTATTTATTTGTTTTATAGTATGAACCGGAAAAATGTATAGAAGATCATCATCGTTACCTTTATTAGTTAATCATATCACTGAAGGGAAAAAAGTTAAAGAAAAAACTGAAATCTAAAGACTCATTTTAAATTTTTAAATTCATTATTTATTTTTCAAATTTTAGATATTTTTACTTGAACCACAATAACTATAAACTAGCAAACTATTTAAAAATGAACATTATTTTGTGTCGGCAATATACATAAAGAAAAGTGAGCCTAAGCCGCAATATCTTGTTCAAAACGCGGCGGGTTATCTTCCCTCGTTTTTTTTTCTTCAGATTCTTGCAAGTTTTGGCGGGTGGTCTAATATTAATAAAAGCTCCCGCTCGAGGGTATCTTAGTAAATGTATCACCCCCGAAATCCTAGGGTTTCCGCCCCCGCCTTCCTTCCCAATTATAAAAGCACTCTCCGTTTGTTTTAACCGTTGCTTTTCATTCGCCGTCTCTCTCTCTCTTCCTTATCATCATAATTGCTCCGATCGGGCATCCTGAAAGATGTCTGAGGGATCAGAAGAAACGAGAACGAAGCTCGATTCCGCCGGAGAGTTATCGGATGTTGATAACGAGAACTGCAGTAGCAGTGGAAGTGGCGGCGGTGGAAGTTGTGGTGAGACGAAGAGGACTTGCGTTGATTGCGGAACAATTCGAACTCCTCTCTGGCGAGGTGGCCCTGCCGGACCTAAGGTGAGATTGCGCAAACCCGTTCACTTTCAATCTTCTGGATCATGGATTTTGTTGGGGTTTCCTGATTTAGTAGATCTGCTCCGTGGATCGTGAAATAGTACCTGAGTACGATCAAAGCTTATGCTCGCAAAATCACGGTTCAGGATACTTTACTGTAAATTGATTGGTTTTTTGGTTGTACTGATTTTGATCGTTTCGTAGAGCTATCTAGGTGATGTAGCTAGTTAGTGAGCTAGGGA
The DNA here is from genome assembly GCF_000478725.1 of Eutrema salsugineum. Taxonomy (NCBI): domain Eukaryota; kingdom Viridiplantae; phylum Streptophyta; class Magnoliopsida; order Brassicales; family Brassicaceae; genus Eutrema; species Eutrema salsugineum. The sequence goes on from NW_006256885.1 coordinate 3,595,824, forward strand.
CTGATTTAGTTTGCCTCTTGAAATCTGCATGTGTTCTTTTAATGATCAAGAGAAATCGCAATCTTTTGAGAATGTTGATCATACTTTGTGAGCTAAAATCAATTTTAGTTTGTAGTCGAGTGTATCTGATTTGGAACTGTCACTTGCTGTGTGTATTCGATTATCTTCTTGCTCTGGCCAATCTACTTGTAAATGTCAATTGGTTTACACTGTTATCCAGCGAAAATCTCTGCCTTTCACTGATATTCATTTCTTTGTTATGCAGTCATTGTGCAATGCTTGTGGGATCAAGAGCAGGAAGAAGAGGCAAGCAGCTCTTGGAACGAAACCAGAGGAGAAGAAGAAAGCCAGAAAGAGCAGTAGCAGTAGTGATCTAAGCGTCGAACATCAAAATGCCAAGAACAAGATCAATAAAGATGATGATCCCAAAAGTTGCAGCAGCAGCAAAAGCATTAGTAGTAGTAGCAGCAGCAAAGGAGTGAGTAAATTTTTGGATCTAGGGTTTAAAGTTCCGGTGATGAAGAGATCAGCGGTTGAGAAGAAGAGGCTATGGAGGAAACTCGGTGAGGAAGAAAGAGCCGCCGTGCTTCTCATGGCGCTCTCTTGTGGCTCTGTTTACGCTTAAGCGAAGAAGAAAAGCTTCTTTGTTTCTTTTTTGGGTGTCGTTAGGAAAATAATTATGTGAGAGGTTTATTAATTAACTAGATAGATATATATATATATATATATATATATATGTACGAATGTGTAATAGCTAGCGTGATGTCTTTCTTTTTTTTTGTTTAGGTTCACTAATGTTATGTATTCATTCGCTTATGAATTCCAATTTTGAGAGCAAATCAATTTAATTGAAGGTGTTATTTCATCTAATTATACGCATTAATCAGATCGTTTGTCATAGTTCTCACGCGCTGTTTGATGCGCGTCGGCTCAGCGATATGATCCAGGAATTGGGCTTTTTTTGTGGCAATCAAGATGCCGCGTGATTTTAGTTGTCTTGTCTCTATCAAGGCCACTTTATTTGTTTGGTCCATATGGCTTCCTTTCTCATTTGATTTGAATTCTTAAATGGTTTTTGAATTCACAACAAAGTCAAGAATTTCAAATATTTTGGTTTTGAGAGTTTCTTTACTCTCTAACTATTGCACAACAAAAATACTACTATAACGTAACCGAGGTTAGTATCCAACTTTCCATTGATTTGAATCGATCATTGTTATTCTCTATTTGCACTTGGCAGAGTAAATTTTGTGAGATTAAATTACTTTAATCAAATTACCTTAAATATTGGAAAGGAAGTTAATTTTTCTCTCTCCTCTTCTCCTTCTCTGCGATTTCAAGATCTGAACTTGCAGTCAAACTAAAACTTCCCGATCTCCCTCTTCGGCGCGCGTGGTGGCTCACCGTCGCCGGAGGAGGGACCCCCATGTTTCCCTCTTTCTTCTGCATCTCTTTTTTTCTCTTTAGATCTGGTTTCCGCCGTGCTGGGTGTTGCAGGAACGATGGTGGTTTCGTCGGTGGGTTCTCGACGACAGCGGCGCGGGCTTCAGCGGTGTCGCTGGATCCGCGGTGGAGGTGGTCCGTCTTCATTCGTAGTTGGCGTCCCCCTCTGTCTGCCTTCGTTTTTTCCGGCGTCTCTTCCTCTCTTCTCGCATCTGGCTTCTTTTTCTCTCCGGCGTGTTTCCTCGGCGTTTCTTTTAGAGTCTCCTGCCTCAGACGAGCTCTCTGGCTTTAGTCGAAGGTGTGCAGGTGGTGGCTGTCTCTTCCGGCTACAGTCCCTCTCAAACTTCGTTCGCGAGGTGTCGAAGTGGTGGCTAGATAGTAAAGAGCTTCTGTCAATTCCAGCGGTCCAGTATTGGATTTTGAGGACGAATTTGATCTCTGGCTTAAGGGATTTTGGCAGCGGCTTTTGGCTTGTGACAAGCCTCGGAGTGGTGGCTCTCGTATCTCCGGCAGGTGCGGTCTATCGACGGTGTCTCTCAGCGGTGGCTCAAGACGGGTGGCTCGGTGGTTGCCCCGCTGGTTTGTCTCAGCTTTTGGCTCCTCCGCCGTCTACGGCATCGGTGTGGCATGAGATACCGATGCCATGAGATTTTTCGAAGGTGCGTGTGTCCGATTATATGCGATAGCTCTGCGTTTGTGTATAGTTCTTGGTTTGTGGTGGCTCTGGATGTGATCCGGTGTAGATGGTGGAGTATTACTGGACGTGATTGTTGAGGCGTCGGTTTGTTGTTGTGGCTAGTTTGTAGCTGTGGGAGCTGGTTCTCGAGGAAATTCGTTTTTTTCGGGAATGGTAGTCCGAGGTGACTCTCCGATGGCCCTTGCGGACTCCCTTGTCAACGGTTGCAGGTTAGTCCGTTACGGAATCCGGAAATTTCGTTAGTTCTCGGGGAAGCTGTAGGCGTTTCTCTTTTGAGGTTTGAGGGCTGGCCTCGGGAAGATGCTCGTGGCAACAAAGATGAGAACTCTAATTCTTCGGAGCTGTGGCAATTACGGGGTGATCTGCGTTTTGGCGTGCGACTGCTGCTTTCCCGTCTGGTTTTGCTTCGGTTTTATTTTTAATTTCACAATCCATTTTCTTATGCTTTCGTTGATGTTTGTTGCATTTATCGGATTTGTTAGTAGTTTTTTATTTTTGGTCTTTCTGATTTCTTTGTAATCTCTGTAACTTCTGTAAAAAATCCGAAAATTGGTATATAATTTTAACATGTTTACCAAAAAAAAAAAGTTTTTTTTTTTTAAAACATTGCAAAGTTGGTCGTAACTTGTAAGCCTTACCAAAAGTAAATTTCAAAAACAATTGTTTTTTTTATAAATATGATTCAATCTTAGTAACCCGTCATTATATGATCGTCAATGATGGACCATCAGAATTAAGAATGATTTGTTTTATATGGCAAAGTCATGAGTTATGGATATAATTATAGTGGTGACTGGTGACGAACGAAGTAAAAAAAAAAACTAATGAAATTGGTGACGTGACTAGGTAAACCTCGAGAACAATTCAAATATTGGGGGCAAGCGACTGGACCCCATACTTTGCTCAACGGGGATTTCCTTTGACGGAGGCTCTTCTTTTCTGTTTTCACCCTGAAACTATGCAATCAGTTAAATTTAGGACCATTACTTCTTGATTTTACACTTGCACTCCGGAAGACATTCTTATAATTTTATTACTTGTATGACAAACTACTACACTACGGTCTACGGACGTTTTTATTTTAAAGTATATAGATTAGTAACTGAAGTAAGAATAGAGTATTAAGTTACATTTAGGAGTAACATTTCTAAAGATGTTGAGCAGGAGGAGGAGCTAAATCAATACTTAGAAACTGAAAATCCCACATGAATTATAATTCATTTGAATTTCAATAAAGTGCATAAGCGATTAAAAAATGAAATAAATGAGGCAAGATTTAACATATAAACTGTTACAAGTACATTAAAAAGAAAGTTGGGATAGATTTAAAAAGACAACTTCTTTATAATCCTCCTCACATTGGTAACAATTTCTTTACAAGTTTCTATGAACAATTTCTTTGACATCCATCATCTTCTATGCTCTATCGTTTTGATTCAGATATTACACCCTTCTAGGAAAATCAAATCAGTAATTTCACATTACTATCGAATCAATTTTTTCGACTCATATTTCCATAAACGCTATTTTTTGTTATTCGATTAGAGAATTCGTTTTCCTTTTTTGATCTTCACGAAATCAATTATAAATTAAGTCTCCATAGAACCTCTTAAATATTACATCACACTCTCGTTCCATCCAAAGATTCCATAAAAACACTCATAAAATCATTGAAATTGATCAAATAATAGTAAGAAATATCTTCATAATAAACCATGATCAAAATGTAAGCCTCAACTAATATCAGCCAACTAAACACACGGATTCAAAAGTAGTTTATTTCGTCAAATGTAAACAGAAAATTATTTTAAAACCTAGTCTCTAAAGTAAACTATGTTCGATATCAGATTATATGAGTTGACGCCGAGATAAACATATATACATACAAATTTTTACACCGCCGATATGAGTTGGGGGGGTTGCAGTCTTGATTGATAGAAATAAATGGTTCATCTTGTAATTTCAAAAATAATAATTACAGTCTCTTTCATAAGTTTGCAACCTTTGTTTACTTCAACAAGAAAACATTCTGAAAATGCGACCAAAAACGCGCACATAATTTTATTACAACAGCGTCTATTAAGCTGTTCTCTTGTTAACGCGGTCGCTTCCTCTCTTCAAAATAAAAAAAGCGGCGATTTTTTCCACCTTTTAAATCTCAAAAATCCATTTTTAAAAAGAGAGTTTTTTTTTGTGAGTAAGGAGATGATTATGATTGTCAAGAGTTTAACTCCGAAACTCGTTCCATGGATCCTCTTGCTGTCTCTCTTCACGGCGATTTCACTAACGTCGTCTCAGCCCAACGCTCCTCCAACAATCTCTCCAGACGCAAATCGCTGCAACGGCGTGTTCGTCTCCTACACTTACTCGACCGGATCCGATATCAAACCGAACGACACTAAAAACCAGCCGTACCGGTTCGAGTCGGTGATCACGGTGCTCAACAACGCTCGCGACGAGCTCAAGTCGTGGCGCGTCTTCGTCGGATTCGCCCACCAAGAGATTCTTGTTTCGGCCACCAACTCTGTTCTCGGCGACGGTTCTAGCCTTCCGGCTAGCGTTGGGAACGGGACAACCTTCGTCGGGTATCCGACGGCGGATTTGAAGTCGGCGATTATGACGGCGGGTGACGTCACTCAGATGCAAGCACGTGTCGAGCTCGTCGGAACTCAGTTTGGAGTTGCTCCGCCGAATGTTCCACTTCCGAAGAACATCACTCTTGTTAATGATGGATGGAAATGTCCTAAACCCACTCAACAAGGTAAAAGAAAAAAGATTATCTAAATGTTTACGACTTGAAATCTTGAAATTTTGTTCTGTACAAAAAAAGGAAGAAATTTTGTTATGTAAAATGGAATTTGATTTTTGTTTGTATTTTCTCGTTTGATTATTCAAGTTTTTTCTTCTTTGTTAATCTCATTATGAAAGAACAATAAAAGTGTTAAAACTTTTTGAGAAATGATATAACATTGATTAGTTCTACTTGATAATAATCAGTGGTTGAAAAAGTCTATTGCTTTTGTAGATTTCTTGTACATTTGAAAGTTTGAATTAGTCTTTAATTATATTTTAAGTTGCTTAGGAGAAATTTCTGATTAAAACATTAGGAAACTAAGCTGTTCTGTCTTTTGTAGTAACAGTTGAGTACTTTTGTTTGTGTTGTGCCTTAAAATGTATTGGAGATTTCTGCTGTTAATGCGTATAAATGTTTCCTTTTGTGTGTTTTACTGAAATTTCGAATCCTTCTCCTATGGTTTTGTTCAGGTAAAAATGTTCTGCAAGTATGCTGCATGCCAGGTCAGAGAAACAAAACGGTCTCCATCGGTGAAAAGTATCTGCCTAGGCAACAAGGAGATCTAACCATCATGTACGATGTGACCAAAGCATATAGTTCGAGTTACTGGGCGCAGGTCACGATCGAGAATCATAATCCGCTTGGTAAGCTTGACAACTGGAATCTAAGTTTTACTTGGATGAAAGATGAGTTCATCTTCAAAACATTAGGAGCTTATCCGAGTCTTGTAGATCCATCTGAATGTATCAATGGCCCGCAAGGAAAACACTATCCACACACTGACTTCTCCAATGTCATGAGCTGTGCCAGAAGGCCACACATCATTGACCTCCCTCTCACTAAGTATAACGACTCCAATCTTGGACTCAAACCATTCTGCTGCAGAAACGGAACGATCTTGCCACCGTCCATGGATCCAGCCAAGTCCAAATCAGTTTTCCAAATGGAAGTTTACAAAATGCCTCCTGATCTCAACATCACAGCGATCACGCCTCCTCAGAGCTGGCAGATTAGAGGTAACCTTAACAACCCGGATTACAAATGTGGCCCTCCTGTTCGAGTCAGCTCTAGCCATTTCCCTGATCCAAACGGTTTACCTTCGAACCGGGTCGTATTTGCTAGCTGGCAAGTGGTCTGCAACATCACTCAACCAGCTACTCCTCAATGCTGTGTTTCCTTCTCTTCTTACTTCAACGACTCGATCATTCCTTGTAAAACATGCGCTTGCGGAGGTTGCTCTAGCGACAGAGTGGCTCGCACGTGTAGCACCACTTCTACAGCTCTTTTCCTTCCCTCTCAGGCTCTTCTCATCCCTTTCGAGAACCGAACCGAGCTAGCCACTTCGTGGGCAAGGTTAAAACGCAGGAGAGTTCCTGAGCCATTGCCTTGTGGAGATAACTGTGGAGTTACCATCAATTGGCATCTAACCACTGACTACAGAGGTGGATGGACTGCTCGGATCACAATCTTCAACTGGGGAGAAACCAACTTCGCTGATTGGTTTGCTGCGGTTGAGTTGAAAAAAGGTGCACCGGGTTTTGAGAAAGCTTACTCCTTTAATGGAACTACGGTTGCTGTCAACGGGAAGAACACTACAGTTTTGATGGAAGGGCTTCCTGGTCTTAACTATCTCGTTGCAGAGACGGATGGGAAAAACCCGAGCAAGGACTTTCGAGTACCCGGTAAACAACAGTCGGTTATCTCCTTCACCAAGAAACTGACTCCTGGGATCAAACTTGGTTCTGGAGATGGGTTTCCGACCAAAGTGTTCTTCAACGGTCAGGAATGTTCACTCCCATCTGTGCTTCCCACGAACAACGGTCTCAAGAGACATGTGTCCACTTTTCTTCTCGTTGCGTTACCACTTTTTGCTCTCTTGATTCTGCAGAGTTAAGAGTAGTTTCTTCCGGTGATTGAGCTTTCCCTATTTGGCCAGAAAACATACACAGTTATTTTTTATTCTTTCTAACCAGATTTGTTACACAATTAGTATTGGTTTTGTGCAACGTGTGATTCTTGAATTTCTTGATATTCAGTAGGTATACATATATTGGACATACAGAAAGCCCTTGTGGTTTAGTTTCTCTTGATCTTGAATTCTTGACCTTGTACCACAGAATATTTATAAGCCAATTCAAAACCCAGAAGAGAGGAAGAAAAAGCAGCAATAAACCAACCAACTAAGACGACGTCTTATTATCGCAAGTTAGAACATCAAAACCCTAAACAGACCAAGGAGAGTAGCATAATAACTCCTAACTTAAAAGAATAATTATACAAGCACTTTTCTTATATAATCTGCCTTTTAAAATTTCACGCAGATTATATTAAACAAATTTCACCAACGAGGGTTATACAGTTATAAGCAGATGTGTCGTGTAATGATGATACAATACAAATCCTGATAGTCCCTTCGGTTTATCGGCAGTTATCCAATCAAACCGGGATATCATCGATCGAGTATGCGTCAAAGTCGAATTCGGTATCGACCGGTGCAATTCCTTCCTGTGACAACACGAGATTGTGGTTTTCCCAACTTTTGTTAAGTCAACGTTTCAATTACAACTGCTTGTTGTTCGTTGAAATTTGAAATATGAGACAAATTATAAAAGAAATATCCAAAAAGTTGACTTCTTTTTAATTTCTTGTTAAATATTTAGACCTACATTCTTGAATGTTGTTTCACTAAAATAAATTCTTGGTTTTCTTTTTTTTCTGGTTATATAGTGGTAGTTTGCGTGATTGTGAATGACACACGCGAACAATGGTGTGAAAGAGTCTGAAACTGTTATATATTTCAGTTTGAAACGCAAACTCTAAAGCTAAAGAGTTGTGATGTGCGTAGGCGATCTATATTTTTTTTTAAAAAAAAAAAATCAAACCTGCTTAAGAAGAGCGCTCATAAGATCTTCTTGATTACTATACTGGTCGTGGAACGCCATTGTCGCTGTATCCGTCGCCACCCTCTCCGCTTTCACCCTCACTGAACCGCCGCTTCTGTCTCCATAAACCTGATGATTCGAGACCATGCCAGGCGGTGGCTGCTGCTGCTGGCTCCGGCCATGATCGCTGGCCGTGTTGTTTCTTGACATGGACGAAGAAGAGTATGCTTCCGAGTTGGAAAACGCAACTGATTCAGCGTCCTGATGCGCGTCAAAGGCTATTCCGATACTCCTTATATCCCAATCGTTCTGTCTGTTGCTGCTGAACATGTCGTAGCTAGGGGCAGTGAAACCTGCTTCCGAGCTGTTGACCTCTTCTTGGTAAGAGGAGATTGGTTTCCGAACCTGAGACGGAACACATAAGCCTGGTGCACTCGGTAGCGGGAAGCTGTTCACGGGGAGTTCTTGTTGGAAGTTGTTAAAGGTCATTGAGCTTGACGAGTGTTGTGTTGCGAGGTTGGTGTAACTTGTAGGTAACACTCTGCTGCTCTCCGGGACACTGCTCCTTCCCGAGAAACCACTTCTTGATAACATTGGCTGCTGCCTGATGGATGATGATTGTGACGACGGTAACACAGGCGGTGGTGGTCCTCGAGGAAATGGCTGAGTCATCATCATTCCGGTGTTTTGTCCGGCTCGAACCGCGGCGATCTGTTGTTGAATGCTCATTCTATTACCAACAGGAAGCTGTTGTTGTAAACCAGCGAGCTGTCTTGGTTCCATACCCGTGGGGACACCGTGAAGCAAGTTCATCTGTTGTGTCTGTTGTTGTTGGCCGTGATGGCCAAGCCCATCTCCGAATCTTGTTTTCGGGTTGTCAAAGCTGAAGATGCTTCTCTCGTCCACGATTGAGGAAACAGGTAATCCTGACTTGGAGACCATCGCAGGCCGGCCTAGACCAGCGGCTTGAAGCTGTGCAAGGCTTTGAGCAGGAAGCTGACCTGTGACTGCTAGCGCTTGAAGATCAAACCCATTCAATGTCGA